>NW_007249428.1:640834-658719 GCF_000164805.1 Carlito syrichta | reverse complement strand
GGTCTCAAACCTGCAGGCTCAGGCAATCCACTCACCTCAGCCTTCCAAAGCGTGGGATTACAAGCTGAGCCACTGAGCCCGGCTATAAAGATGATTTTTAAAGTAAGGGATATTAGGAACAATGTCATAACAATAAATTTGAAAACACAGATGATATGGACAAGTTTCTAAAAAAACCGTAATAATCATTTCAATTCATACCCCCAAAAATAGATAAACTTCAACAAACCATTTATAATTTTTTAAAATTATTAACTAACTGGGACTTCAGGTATAAGAATTCTCTCAACCTGAGAAAGGGTATCGATGGAGAAATCACAGACCAAGATTTTTTAAAGTCAGAATCATCCTTTATTTAACAATCTGAAAATCTGTCCTTTTGGCAGATTTGGACCTCATCACAATTTTGACAGTATTTGCTTCATTAAAAACACCGTGCAGAGAATGAGAAGACAGCTTGTAGACTGAGGTAAATGTGTGCAGGCCCCAGGCACCTGTGCAGCCTGTATCTGCAAATTCGCCTGCTCACTAAAATTTACTTGTCACCCCAGAACCCATCCTTGATGCGGTCAGAGTCATCTGTGGGCTGTGGCAAAGCAGTGGAAATATCTGAAAGGTCATACACTCCCTGCTGAGGTCTACGCCACACACTCCCAGCTGGGGTCCACGCCATGCCCTGCCTTCCAGTTTCAGCTCAGATTGAAAAAAAGCCTCATTTAATGGTCTGTTTTTTATTTTTTATTTTTGAGTTGGGGTCTCACTCTGTCACCCAGACTGGAGTGCAGTGGCATGATTACAGCTCGCTGCATCCTTGCCCTCCTGAGCTCAGGCAATCCTCACACCTCACCCCCCACTCCAGCAGCTGGGACTACAGGCACACACCACCACACCTGGCTAATTATTTTTTATTTTTTGTAGAGACTAGGTCTTGCTATGTTGTACAAGCTGATCTCAAACTCCTGGACTCAAGCAATCATCCTGCCTCAGCCTCCCAAAGTGCCAAGATTACAGGCATGAGCCACTGTGTCTGGCCTCAGTCTGCTTTGTGCTGCATTTTCCACATTTTTGTTGGTGATTTCACCATATGGAATGGCCTCCAAGTAAAGTGCTGAGGTGCTGTGTGCCATCCCTAAGTGATATCTAAAGACAAGAAGCCCTCACTATGGCCTTCTCGGCATGGCGTGTGCACAGCAGACCACAGCAGACCCCCTCATGCTCTCCTGTCCATGACCAGGAGCGAAGATGGCTGGTGGCTGTGTGGGAGCAATCCTGTTCTCTCACTGTTCAGCTGCATGACAGCTACCCCCGCTAACCTTCAGCTCCCTTTTTATTGTAGTAAAGTAACTGGGGTCATAGACAACTGCTGTCTCTTGTGAGGCCCAACATGCTGCAGTCTGGTGAATGCTGTGTGATAGGGCCCTCGGAAGTACACAACATCACTTGCAACGACACTGCGCTCTCTCGAGCTCATCCTGGCCATGGGCACTGAGGAACTCTGCCTCCATCCAGACTCCACCCAAAATACATGGAGAGGGCACACCTGTGTGAGAAGCATAATTCACAGGCTCCTTTCACCTTGGGCGTCACAGCACATGGAAGGTGGCAGCCAGTGCCCACCATGGTCACTCTCCTAGGAAGGCTGCATGAATATGCCCATTTCATAAGATTCCATTACAGTGGGGATTGAAGATACAGAAATATTCACTTACCTCTTGATTAGGGCCAGTTTTCCCCAAGCACCCTTCTATAACGTGTCATGAGGCCCACACATCTGTGCTTGTGATTCCAGGACCCCCCAGATTGTCCACCACTCAGATGGACATCAAACCTCTGGATGTCTGATGCCCAAAGGAACATCCAACTGTCCACCACTGAAGACATTCAACCTCTACCCATCTTCCAGATGGACATTCAACCTCTGTCCATTCCAAGAAAAACATTCAGTTTCTATCCACCCTGAGATGGACATCAAACTGCCCACCCCCAGATGGATATCCAAACTTTGTCCACCTCCAGATGATCATCCAACCTCTGTCCCACCCCCAGACATCAAACTTCTGTCCACCCCAGATGGACATCCAAACTCTGTCCACTCCAAGATGGACATCCAGCCTCTGTCCACCCTAGACATCAAATCTCTCCATCCTCAGATGGACATCCAACCTCTGCCCACCTTCACAAGGACATCCAACCTCTGCCCATCCCCATATAAACATCAAACCTCTGTTCGCTCCCTAAGTGGACATCCCACTCTGCCTACTCCCAGATGGACATCTAACCTCTGTCTAACCCCCAATCCCCCCATATACCCCATTTCCCACCACATACCTGTCCCCACCACACATGCCCTGTTCTGGTTTCCAGCTTAATTTCTCACCATAGAGCTCGTGGCAGTCAAATATGCTGTGTGTGTGTGTGTGTGTGTGTGTGTGTGTGTGTGTGTGTGTGTGTGTGTGTGTTTATTTATTTATTTATTTATTTATTTATTTATTTATTTGGAGTCTCACTCCCGTCACCCAGGTTGGAGTGCAGGGGCACACTCAAGGCCACCCCAGTGTCAACCTGCTGGGTTTCGGCGATCCTTCCACCTCAGCCTTCCAAGCAGCCAGAACTACAGGCATGCGCTACTGCACCCAGATAATTTTTGATTTATTGTAAAGATGAGGTTTTGCCAAGTTTCCCAGGCTGGTCTCAAACCCACAGGCTCAGGCAATCCACTCACCTTGCCCTCCCAAAGTGCTGGGATTACAAGCTGAGCCACCAAGCTGGCCTTCTTTATTTCTACCGGCTGTAACCACTCAATGGATTGTCAAATGAATGAATGGATGAATGAATGAGTGAATGGTCATCTCCTGATCTTTCAGGTCCCTGCTATTCCTTTCCCTGATGAACTTCTCATGTTAAGAGAGCTCTGACAAAACATTTATTAAGAAGTCATTCATCTTCCCCACACATATCAACATAACAAAACTGAGCTAACATCATTTCTGGGGAGATTAAAGACAGGTGTTAGAGGTAGTCAGGGCACAGGACCCAGGTAGCAAGAAGTCTCAGACTGGGCTTCTGCCCCAGAGCTGGCATGGAGCACTGCCCTGGGTCTCCTCAGCCCACACCATGCAGACCCTTCTCGTGTGTTTGCCAAGTCAAGGCATTCACCCAGGATGCTCAAAATCCAAACACAGACTCCTTGAATGAAAATTAAGACCGACGGTACCAGGTGTTGGCACAGACATGGGACAACAGGACACTAATGCTGCTGGAGGGAATGTAAAGGGAACAGGTGCTTCCCAGCAAGACTGGGCTTTAACTGTCCATGGCCCAGAGATTCTTCCAGCAAGAAATAAAAGGTTTGTCCAGATGTGGAGATAAACAGAGACCCTGAGTAAGAACAAGCAGAGGACACTCACTCGCAATTGTAGAGCAAGGGTGTCAGCCGGGAAAGTCTCACACTGGGACAGGGAGGTTCCAGGCAGCCCTTATGGAGGCTGTGGCCAGGAGCTCACCAGAGTGGGCATCCCATAGAACTGGCTGGGGGAGCATCTAGTTGCTTATGCTGCTATAATAGAATACCCAAGATAGTCAAGTATAATGAACACAAATTGATTGGCTCACAGTATTGGAGGCTGAAAAGTTCAAGACTGAGCTGTTGGCAGTTGAGCAACTCTGATTCCAAGATGGCACCTTGAACACTAAACCCTCTGGATGGGAGGAAGGCTGCATCCTCACATGGGGACAGTGGAAGGGCAAGAGAGGTGAAAGGGGCCTGGGCTCACCCTTGCATGATGGTAGAGGCTCCCTGCCTAGTAACCTCTTAAAGGCCCCACCTCTTAACAGTTAGAATGGCAATTCAATTTCCACATGACAATTTTCACATGAAACTGGGCTGGCTGGCTCACACATGTCATCCCAGGTACTCAGGAGGGTGAAGTGAGAGGATCACTTGAGTCCAAGAGTTCAAGATCAATCTGGGTAACATGGCAAGAATTAATCTCTACAAAAAAATGGAAAAATTAGCTGGGCATGGTGGCACATGCCTGTAGTTCCAGTTACTTGAAAGGCCAAGGCGGGAGGATCATCTGAGTCTAGGAGTTCCACTCCCAGGTTCACCCCCATCTCCTGGAAGGGAGCAGGGCTGACAATAGAGTGGCTCCCTAAAAATCCATAAAGGACTTGCTTCAGGGAGCTATCATGTCAATGGACACACCAGGTGCCCAAATGGTGGCCACAACTGAGGAAGGGCAGGACCCCCGACCCCCACCACTGCCCTATGTACTTCTTCATCCAGACGCTTTGAGTTGCATCCTTTACAGTACATTGAATTGAAAGCAAAGCACTTCCCAGAGCTTCATGAGCTGTCCCAGCAGACAAGCCATCCCTCTGTGTGTGTCCTCATCTCCTCTTCTTGTGAGGACACAGTTGTGGGGTTGGTGAGCTTGTTCACTCGAGCCCTTCATTACAGATAGACCACATCTCTAGACGCAGACACCTCCGAGGGGCTGGGGTTTGGGATCCAACCTGTGGACTGGATAGGGGACATAACTCAACCCATAATGATGTGTTTTTAAATAGATTTGTGCTCAAGGGATAAACTCTCTAGGAAACCAAATCAATGAAACTTACTGACACTTTCAGACTCAAGCAAGGTCCATTTTCAGACACATTCCTTGTGTTCCTAGTGGGAAGCTGTGTTCTCCAGTTGGAGAGATATTCCAACCACTAACATGTCAATTTCAGCCCCACCCCTGCACAGCCCCGTCCCTACATGGGCTCCCTTCCTGCACATTGCCGGGAAACCCAACAGGCTTCATCTGGTGGGTTCAGTGTTCTCCAGGGAGTTCTCCAGGGAGAGCCATTCAGTCCTGAGTACCTGGTCCGCCAGATCCCAAAAGCCACACCCTGGCCTCTCCCACCCAAGAAGAAAGAGCTCCCAAGAGCTGCTGCGTCACGCTTTAATGGACGCACCAAACATGGAGCTCACATTGCAGGGTAATGGAAGCTGGTGGTCAAGGGGCTGCAGCCACTGACCAAAACTGACACTGAAAACAGCTATGGCTGACACACAACACACGTCAATCAAGAAGAAAATCCCCCAGCACCACGAGGGCCAGGTCCCAGTAGACACGGGGAGTGGGCAGTCTCCGGCACCCTCAGCACTCCCAGCCAGAGCTCCTGAGGTGGCGCCCCCGGCTCAGGTGAAAACAGGTGTGCGACACGTGCGCTGCCACTTGCAGATGCCCACCCCCCAGGACCCAGAACCCACTAGGCTGCCACAGTCCCCCCAAATGCGCTCCACCCAGGTCAGTCAAGGGCAGAGAAGGTGCAGGCCCCAAAGCAGCCAGAGAGGCACAGACCTGCCCTATCCCCGTGAAAGGCGCTGTAGAGCCGCGTCTAGGTCTGGAACCCCAGGAGGGCTCCTGCTTGGCTCCCTCTAGCCACAGAGCTCCCAGGAGAGGGCCACCATAGAGTGGGCCCTCTGCAGGTACATGCCTGCGGGAGTCCAAGGCAGGGCTACTTGGAGGCTGCGGGCCACCAATCAGGCACAGATGCGGTCAAGGCCACCTGGCCGCCCTCTGAGGTGCCAATGTGGAGGGGACCCTTAATTTTCTCCGACTGCAGCAGGGCCAGCCCTACATCCCCCTGGCCGGCCCTGAACTTGCCGGCCACCTGTCCCTGTGCAGTCAGCACGACAGCACCCGGGGCGATGCCGGCGGGCGGGAGTGGCCCTGAGAGGAGCACGGGGAAGAGGCGCTTGCGGACGATGCCCAGGTGGTGGGTGCGGGCCGTCAGCTCCTGACCGATGTAGCAGCCTTTGGTGAAGCTCACACCATTCATGAAGGCAAGGTTGGACTCCAGGGGCAACGCCACCCCCGGAGGCAGGTCGCAGACACCCTCAGGAACACCTGCGGAGACAGGGAAGAGACAGCAAGAAATGAGCCCTGCCTGCCTGGTTCTCCCCTCCCATCCAGCCCCTCACACCTCATCTTCCACCTGCATGCCCTCCCCACCCATACCTTGCAGGTACCGGTACCGGTGATAATCGCGGAGGTCCCCGAGCCGTCCCCGGGTCACCAAGACTGGGCCCTCATCCTGAGTGAGGAGTCGCCAACCCATGCGCACTGTCCGGGGATCACAGGTGAGGATGGCGGTCTCCGTCAGCTCCTGCAGTGGCAAGGTCCCACCAGGCTCGGAGGTGCAGGGCAGCACGGACCACACGCGCAGGTCCGGGTGGGGCTCCACCGAGACCTTCCGCCGGATCCTGTACAGCGCCAGGTGCTTCAGCAGCTCGCCCTGTACCGAGCCGTCGCACTCCAGCAGGAAACCGGGCGTCTCCTCCTCGCGCTCCTGGAACCTGCAGGGAGAGGCAGGCGGTGAGCGTGGCTGGGCGCACACTCCACTTACAGAGCCCGGGACTCTAGTGCGGAGACTCAAGCCTAGGGCCACCGAGGGCGGCACCAACAGAGCGCACATCGTGGCAGGAGGTGCACCCCAGGGACCACACACAGAAGTGGTCTCGGCCACATGGGCAGCGCCTCCTCAGCGTGCGTCCCTGCGGGCAGACAGGGGAGCAGGCCCGCGGGCCCTGGCAGAGCTGCCATGGCCTGCCCAAGAGTATCACCACATAGTTCTTCTGCTCAGGACAGAATCGACTAACAGGCCCACTGGCTGCAGGAGCCGCACGCGATGGGCACGGCCCGCCAGGAGAGCAGGCTCTGGGCGGAGCGACCACAGGAGAAGCCACACGCACGGTGGAAACCTGGACTGCCTGTTCTGGTCCCGGAAGCCACGAAGGGTCACAGGCTCTTCAGGTGGGATCCAGGGGCAGAGGGGGGGCACTGGATGCCAGCAGGGGGTGGCCACACCCCACCACGCCCACCTCCCAGGGCGCCAGGGATCCAGGTAGGCCCCAGATCCAAATGACCTGCACTGGGGGCAGCCCACACCGAGAGGCCGGGGCTGGCACCACTCGAGTGACCCAGTCTAGATGGTCGTGGGGCCACTTACAAACAGGCGAGCCCAGGGGCAGCCAGGGCAAAGCTGCGTGGGCACGGGTGTGAATGGGTGGGGTGAGAAGCCGGCCTACATGCTGCTTGGCCAGCTGCAGGCTGTGGACGTGGGCTTCTTGAGAACACAGCCCAGTGGGCGCTGAGGCCGGTGGTGGGATGATCCCCAGCAGGGCCACAGGAAAGAACCCCTCCCAGGCAGGGAGGGCTGAGTTCCTCCCCCAGGAAACCCCACTTCCCCGTGGCCACTCCACATGGCCCCAGCCTCTGTAACCTGGCTCTGCCCAGTCGCATGTCCACAAGAACATCAAGGCTTCTCATGCAGAGCCTGAGGCTGCGGGTCTTAGAATGTGTGGGGAGGGACAGAGCCACCAACGCATGGAGCTGCTCAGCCTCCAGTACACGGTCATAGGACATCAGAAGGACACCGTGAGGGACAGGACAAGTGCAAACAGGGCTAAAATGCCAGTGGGAACAGGGGGAGAGCTCAGAGCAGTTGTGGGAAACACTGATGCTCGGGAGAAAAGCAGGCCACCCTGTCAACAGGGAAGTTGGATCACCAGGACAAAGAAAGGTGAAGGTGAGACACAGAGGGAGGGAGCCAGGACAGCCCTGGGAAGACAGGGTGTGGGCTCTGAGGACCAAACAGCCACTGCCCCACTCCTGGTCTCTCATCCCAGAGACAACACGGGGCTCACACAAGCCTGCAGCCACATCCACAGCCGGCTACCTCTGTAAGGAGGAAGGGAGACAGGAGGCACCTCTACAATGTTTGGTGGTAGGCAGATGTGGGTGAGATCTGAGGGCACTGCAGGAGGGAAGAGACCAAGCCCAAAGGGTTGTGACCCCACAGGCCCATTGATGATGTTCCTGGAATGGCACAACTTAAAGACTGGGGCTATAAAAAGTCAATTCTGGCAGGGCATGATGGTGTAATCACAACACTTTGGGAAGCCAAGATGGGAAGTTTGAGTCCAGGAGTTCAAGACCAGCCTGGGCAACTGGGTAACTTGATCTCTACAAAAAATTTTAAAAATTAGCCAGGTGTGGGGGCATACATATGTAGTCCCAGTTACTTGGGAGGTGAAAGCTGGAAGATTCCTTGAGCCCAGGAGGTCAAGGATGCAGTGAGCTATGATCGCACTCCAGCTAGCGACACAGCTAGAACTTATCTCTAAAAAATAAAAATTAAATAAATAAGGTGGTCCTCCAAAACCGAAACACGGAGTAAGCCAAGGAAAACAACACAGGGTCTGTGACAGGAGAGATGGCAAGAGGTGGGGAAGAGAGTGAAGCCCGGGAGGACCAGATCCAGACCACTCAGCTGTGGTACAGGGTCCAGGTCTCAGAGGCTGGGCAAGGGGACCCAGTGCTATAAACGATCAAGGGCCCTGGGCAGCTTGGCCAGCGAAGTTACTGACAGTCATGATGACATCAGCCAGATGACTGGGCCAAACACAGACAAGACCAGATACGGGAGATCTGAGGAGAGAAACAGGAGAAATCCGGAAGCACTGGCACAAGCTGTCACTAGGAGCATGGCTCCGCACGCCGGCAGGGACCACTGCCCGCTCGCTCCTGCAGTGGGCGAGGGGCGACCTGGCAGGGCTGAGAGGGAGACCACTCGGCAAGTGTCACTTCGAGAGGCCTCTGCCTGAGGTGGTGGGCGCCCAGGCCCTCCCCTAGGTTTGAACGTTGACCCGCCCGGGGGTATCTAGCGTGGCCTTCCCCGGGTGCCCTCCTCTAGGTGCCTTCCATGAGTACCCACGCCCATACCCTCTGCAAGCTCGACTCTGGGCGCAAGGTGCCGGTCCTCCTCTGAGTGCCCACTCCCAGATGCCCGCCTATAAATGAACTCTCCCTGGACTTTCTCGGGATGTCCACCTCTGAGTAGACTCCCCTGGGTGTGTGCCCTAGTAGACTTGCCGGCGACGTCCTCCTTTGGGTGTCCGCCTCATCCCTTCCTGACGCCCGTCCCCCGCCCTCGGCTCCGGCCCCGCCCTTTGGCCCCGCCCGCGCTCACCCATACAAAATGACGTCATAGAGCGTCCGGCCCTGCACGTTCAGGAAATGGGCGTAGCCCGCACGCGTAGGAGGCGGGGCGTCCCCGTCAGAGGGACCAGGAAGCGGCAGTTCATTGGTCAGAAGCCCCAGCAGGAAGGGCACCGCGTCCGGGCCGCGCACGCGCACCAGGGCGCGCTTGTCCAGCCGGAAGCAGGCCCAAGACTCTCCGCCCGCGGGGCTGCCGCCAGGACTACTGGAGCTGTGGGCCAGGCGGCGCTTCGGGGCCAGGCGCAGCCGCCAGCCCCAGGCTGAGCCGCCTCGCCCCGGAACCGCGCCTCGAAGCAGCACCGCGGCCGCCATCTTGGGCAGAACTGCGGCGGAGGGAGGGGCCCGAGGGCGGCGGGAGGGGCGGGCGCCACAGCGGCCCCTGGCGGCGGCCGCCGGAGGAAGGCAGGGAGGGGTGGGTGAGCGTGTGTGCATGAAGGGTTGGGCAGCGCGGGCGGGAAGGGGCGGGCGGAACGTTCGTGAGGGGCGGGACAGCGCAGCCCTGCTGGGGGGGCGGGGCTTCGGCCAGTATGTCCCCACTCGGGCCCCTCCTCCTCTGGATAGATAACTTAGTCCCTGGGCCCTGACTGTAGATCCTGTGTCCTCTCAAAGCATACTTTGATATGTTTTGTTTTGTTTTGAGTTGAAGTCTCATTCTTGTCTACCTGCTGGGCTTGGGTGATCCTTCCACCTCAGCTTTCCAAGTAGCTGGAACTACAGACGCAAGCCTCCACGCCTGACTGGTTTTTGTGATTTACTGTAGAGATGAGGTCTCACCAAATTGCCCAGGCTAGTCTCTAACCCCCGGGCTCCCAAATTGCTGGGATTACAGGCTGAGCCACCGTGCCTGGCCAGTATAGTTTGTTTTCAATGGTGATAAAATACCCACAGCGTGAAACCATCTTAACCGTTTTTCATTGTCTCATTCCATGTTATTAAGGACGCTTGCGTAGTTGTACAGCTATGACCACCATCATCTCCATAACCTTTCCATCTTCCCATCCTGAACCTCTATCCCCATGAACACCCCACCCCCAGCACCCTCCATCTACTCTTTTCCCATGAACACCAACTCCCCACCCCCTAGCCCCTGACACCCTCAGACTACTTTCAGTCCCCCATGAATGTGACTTGCTTAGGGACCTCACATTCATGGAATCATACTGGGTTTGTCCTTTGTGTCTAGCCTATTTCAGTCAGCATAATATCCTCAAAGTTCATCCGGGGTGTAGCCTACGTCTGAATTTTCTTCTTCTCCTCCTCCTCCCTTTTCTCCTCCCTCTTCTTCTTTCTTCTACCTTTTCTTTTTTTCTTCTTCCCCAGAGACAGGGTTTCACTTTCACTCAGTTGGAGTGCAGTGGCGTGATCGTGGCTCACTGCAGCCTCCAACCTCAGCTCAGTGATCCTCCCACCTCAACCTCTGGAATAACTGGGACTACAGGCAAGCCTACAATGCCTACCTAATTTTTTTGAAGGTTGAATAATATTCCACTGTATGGATAGGCCGCAGTTTGCTTACCCACTTATGTGTCCATGGATACCTAAGTTGCTTCTGTGATGGCTGTTGTGAATATACTGCTATGAGCAGACGTCCCTTGGAGCCTTTGGGTTCCTTTGGATGTGCACCCAGAGGCAGGACTGCTGGTTAAATGATGGTTCCATGTTTAGTCTCTTGAGGAACTGCCTACTAGTCTCTTGAGTCTCAGTCCATGTGGGCTACAATAGCAAAACCCCGCAGACTTAATGCCTTCAGCAGCAGAGACTTGTGTCTCAATTCCTGGAGGCCAAAGTGTGGGCAGGGCTGGCTCCTGCTGTGGCCCCTCCCCTGGGTGTGTACACGACTGGCTTCTCCCTCCTGCTGCAGCCACTACCCAAGTGTGTACATGATCTGCCCATTGTCCACATTACTGCCTCCACCATACCTGCCCATTGGATCTGTTTCATTTCCTTTTATTTTTTGCTGGAGCATGGGAACGTCACAGCAGGACACTCTGTGCCCAAACATCTCTGGAGGATAAGGACAGGCACCATCCTGCCCCAGCCCTACCAGTCCACAGTTAGTATGACATGCCAGACATAGTTAGCCTCTCAATGTGTTAACCCAGAATGAGGAACAGCGGGGGGCTCACTCCATTGGGGTTTGTGGAACCAAAGCACTCAGGAAAAACAAGTTCTAGGAGCGTGTATAGTCTGTGCTCTCCAAAGGGGGTTTGGGGACTTGGTATTGAAGGGGAGAGCAGTCAGGAGAAAGGAAGGCAGGCAAAGAGGGAAGTGGGGACATTTCTCTGAGGCTCTGATTGGCGTGCAGTAAATCTACATTTTAGATGAGAAGGTGAACATTTGAAAGGCAGGAGGAGAGAAAAGTGTTGCTCATGCCTCTGTCTCTGGGTAGGAGAAGGTGTTTCTTGCCTTGCCCTAGTGTTGTGTCGGGGAAGACAAGCTTGTGGTGGACATTGTCAGGCTAAGAGCAAATCTCAGCTCAGGAGTTAAAACAGGTGAAGACCTGAGGTGGCCACAGGTTCATACTTGCCCTCCGGGGGGGGAAGGTGTACCGTGGGGTGAGGGGCCAGCAAGGAGTGTCCTTGTGAGCAGTTTGCAGGAGGGCAGCTGTCCAGGGAGGCAAGGCCCACTGCCTGTGCAGGATCCTGGTTTACAGATGCCGCTGTGAAGCAGCCTGTGGAGTCATAACTGTTTGGGGAAAGAACAGCTGTGTTGGGTGACTCGGCTCCCAGGTGTACAAATGTGGAGTCTTGAGGCTTTATTTTCTCTTACAGATGTTACCAGCCATGTCCTGAATAATGGTATCTTTTTCTAGCCAGGATGATCCCTGACATGAGTGGTCACCATCATGTGTCTTCAGTCCCTTTCATGGGGATGTCACACCCACCCTCCCACAAAACACCCCTCCAAGGACTTGCCACATGGTGTCCTCAGGGCTGAACTCAGAGGGGACAGTTTCTGGAAACCACACCCATGTGGCGAGTCCAGCCCACTGCACTTGCTCAGGGAGTGGTGTGTCTGTGCCCACCCAGGCAGCTGGACCTTTGGTGGGTGGCCCCAAGAATAGGCGACCCATCTGCAGCCTGGCTCCAAGAGCCTTCCCTGGGGCTACAGCACCTGAATGCCCTGGTTCAGGTTGTCCCCACCTCACAGCCTCCTGGGACCCACATACCCTGCCAACATGCTGTCTTCTCCACAGCCATCACATCCAAGCACTGAATACTCTACTTACTCAAAATGTTTTATTGATGGCCCCATGCTCCAGGCAAGCAGCGGGCTTTGTGAACTGTTAAAGAAAAATTACTCCATGACACTTGTTCAAACATAATGAGGAAGACTGGTCAGGACCCTCAGGTAGGTACATGGCCCATGGCAGTAGGGCCTTTTGGTGGGGGAGAGAGACTGGGCTCAACCCTGAACACAGCAGAGGCTAGTGGGGTTTGAGAGCCAAGGGGTAGATGGGTCTGCAACAGAAAGTAACAAGAAGACGTCAGGTTTGGGTTTAACCACCAGACAGGATTCTTGCTGCAGGTGGGCCAGAGTGGCCTTGTCTGGTGTGTGGGGGATGAGAAACCCTCAGATACCACAAGGGACTCACATACCTAGCTCTGGCTGGACTGACTTGTGGGGCTCATCCCAATGCTGGATTTCACAGGAAGTAGTCAGATGTGTGAGAAACAAATTCACCCATCCAAAAATCAAAAGATGGACATAGAGACGTGGAGTGCAGCAGAAGTCAGACTTTAATGACAGTCTTGCAAGATCAGGTGTCCGGTGGGCAGGCACACCCGAGAGGGTTACAAAACAGACATATTTATGTACTAGTGCACAAGTCCCTCCCTTGTTCCCCCTTGGCTGGGTACCACAGAGGCTACAGTCTCTCCTAGATGTCACCTAGGTAATTCTTGTTCAAATAAGGCAAAGTACATGGTTCTAGGTTTCTGATTGGTTTGCAGTATTTACTAAGAGAAGCCCGCCATTTTTCAAATAAAGCCTGCCAAAGGAAGCCCACCCTTTCTTAAACAAAGAAAGTCCTCCAAAGGAAGAAGAACCAGGAAATGGAGTGGAAATCAACATTCTGAAAATGAATCAGCATTTTGTTCTCTACAGATGGGCCTAGGAGAAGGTTCCAGAACCTGAGCAGCATTTGGCCAAGCAGAGAGTCTTTGTCATAGCTCCCTACCATGTATGCCCTAGGGCCTAGAACAGCACCCAGCACACCTTAGGGGCCCAGTTAATACTGGACAAATCAAAAAACTCCCAGCTAGGTACACTCACTCATGCCTGTAATCCCAGCACTTTGAGAGGCAAGGATCACTTGAGCCCAGGAGTTGGAGGCTGCAGTGAGCCATGATGTTGTCACTGCACTCCAGCCTGGGTGACAGAGTGAGACCCTATTCTAAAGAAAACAAACAAAAATACAAGGTCCTGTCCCAAGCAGGCCTCTACAGCAAGGGCCCATCTAAGTGTGTGGCTCCCTGGATAGGATCAGTCCCTAGGCTGGCCCTGGCCTTCAAGGCTCTTCCTCAAAGTCCACTTCCTCTGACTGTAGCTTCCCCATCCCTCAAGCTCCTACTTGCCCTTCCAAACCTTCCTCAAGGCCTCCCCCATCTCCCCCAAACCCTGCTCACCCAACCCTCCCTGGGCCTGGCATGATAAAGGACACAGAGAGGCCCAGCTGAGACCCTTGTCCCCAGCCCTCAGGCTCCCTCCAGTCATCCAGCTTCCTGGTTGAGACAGGCAGGCCCTGGAATGCACTCCCTGGCTGCTGGCCCCAGTCACCACCCCTTCCTCTGCTCGGGCTGGGCATTCCTGAGGGTGACCCGGCCGGCCTCTGTGAGGACACAGTGGAAGCTGGACAGGATGACACCGAGTGGGAGACACACCCACGGGGTGGGTCAAGTTCCTCCAGCCTCACATCAGCCCAACCTGGGGTCAGCAAAGGAATCTGCTTCCACTGAGCGAGGCCAGCAGGAAGGTGAGTAGCTGCCCTGGCCAGGCCGCTGTCCAGCCACCCAAAGCCACTACCCAGGTTTAAATGCAAACAACTATGAAGGAAACACAGTGGAGCTTTCCACTCTAGAGTCACAAGGACCATATTTTAGTGCCCAGAGACACAGGTGGCTGGTGGCTCCAGGCCCCCTCCTCCAAGAAGCCTTACTGTATGCTCTGTGCCTGCCTGGCTCCCTGCAAATCCTCTCATCACTGGCCATAGCCGGCCGCTGTTACCTCCTCAGTGGGCAGGGGACCATGGCCTGGCACCCAGGAGGGAACCCAAGTTCCATCCTGGCCCGGGCTGGGCTGCAACTGGTGCCGCCACGGATGCTCCCCATGGGGGTGGGGGCTCACTGGAAAATTGGCTAGGTGTGGGGTCCTGGACCCCACTTCCCAGTCATGCTGGGGCTAGCAGTGGTTTCCTGTTTTTCTCTCTTCCTGGATTCCTCCCTTCCTGGAGGAAGGGCAGCAACACAACCCTGTCTGAGCATCCTGTTACCCCCCACCACACACCCCATGGGCTCCCACAAGCAGTCAGTGGGTTGGCTGAGGCCGTGAAAATGGACAGAGATGCAACCCAGAAGCCAGTCCTGCCTGACTCTGCTCCAGAGTGCCCAGCCCTGCTCCACTGTGACTCGGGTGGACCCCACCAACCCACTCAGGAGATGGGAAGGGAGGAAAAGTGGTAGCAATGATGTCGGCATTGTGTGGGCTGAACTTGCCACCCTTGTGGCCACCACAGGCAGGTGAGGAAACTGAGTCACAGAGCTTTTTTAAAGTAGCTTAATAGTAACTATAAAGTGCCATACCTAGTAGTTGGGTGTGGGCTCAGGCTCTGAGAGTCATGAGACTTAAGCATTCTGGATACTGCAGCACACGAGGGTGGGGCATGATGACCCAGCTGGGGACCTGGGGCTCATGCATGACCTGGGGTAACGTCCAGGTTGTCCAGGAGCTGGTCTTGAGGGGGACCAGCAGATGATACAGTGGCAAGCCCCTCCTGGCCAGAGACAGCCAGGGACACTCCTGTTGAGAACATGTAACAACAGACCCTGAGCCACCGCCAGCAGGTGCTCAGAAGTCTGGCAGGACCTAAGGGGCCACTGCCATCCCTGTCTCCCAGAAGGGAGCTCTGTCCCTTGGGGTTTCTTCTCTCATGGCCACTGAGCCTCCAGTTGGACACATACCTTCTAACATGGGACAGAATTGTGTCCCTCAACATTCACGTGTTGAAGTGTTGACCTCCAGGATCTCAGAATGTGGCTATACTTGGAGACAAAGCCTTTAAAGCGATGATTAAGTTCAAATGAGTTCACTGGGGTGGGTCCTAATCCACTATGGCCAATGTCCTTAAAAGAGGAGATGAGGACACACACACGAAGGGACACTATGCTAGGACACGGGGCATAGACAGCATCTGCATGCCCAGGAGAGGCCTGGGGAGGAGCCAGCCCTGAGACACTTTGACCTCAGACTTCAGTCTCCAGGATGTGAGAGATCAACATCCAGGGTTTAAGCCCAGTCTGTGGTGCTTGTTAGCACAGCCTGTGGGGCGATGTGCTCCTAAAGTAGAGAATCTCCTTGCAGCTGGTGTTCATCAAGCAGGCCTGGCTGGGGGCTGTGTGTGTTAGTCCAAGTTCTCCAGAGAAGCAGAGCCAGGATGGAGGTAGTGAGATGGCGAGAGACAGAGACATTATACATGCTCTGTACATCTGTAAGCAAAAACCGAGGCTTCCTCCTCCAGTCTGCCTGTAATTTTTTTTTTAAGAGTTGGGGTCTCACTCTGTCACCCAGGCTGGAGTGCAGTGGCACAATCATAGCTGATCACTATGGGCTCAAGTAATCCTCCCACCCAGCCTCCTGAGTAGCTGGGATTACAGATGTGTGCCACCTTGCCAAGCTAATTTTTAGAGGTGGGGTCTCTATTACCCAGGCTGGTCTTGAACTCCTGGCTTTAAGGGATCTTCCTTTCTCGACCTTCCAAAGCACTAAGATTACAGGCATGAGCCACTGTGCCCAGGCTGTGATAGTGAATTTCATGTGTCCACTTGGCTCAGTCATGAGATGCCCAGATAGCTGGTCATTCACTTGTTATTCTGGGCGTGTCTGTGAGGGTATTTCTGGATGAAAGAAACATTTGAATGGATGGGCTGAGGAAAGCAGCCATACTCCCTAGTATGAAGGGCCTTGTCCAATCAGGTGAATGCCTGGATACTACCAAAAGATGGGAGAAGGATAAGCTGTGCCCAACTGCCCAGCATGATGAACACCATGGCCCCACCACAGGGACCAGCCTCCTCCAGTGGCAGCACCAGCAGCACAATTCCAAAGCTGGAGCAATCTTTAGTGTGGGCCTCCCTGTCTCAGGCTAGTGGTGTCCCCACTGGAATGGACACCTGCTCGGGGCTGAGATTTACTCTCCCTCCTGGAGGCTCCACCTCCAGCATCACCATCCATGACTCTGTAGGGCCAGAGTTCAGCCAGATTGACCCCAGACGGGAGAGGGACTCAACCCATGACTGTTGGGCTGAGATGAGACTCAGGGCTCAGCCCAGGCTTGGGGACACCAAAGTGAGCAAGTTTGCAGCCCTGGGCCCAAATGAGTCTGAGCAGGGGTCCTTTCCCCACTGCACTCACCTCTGCACCTCACCAAAGCTGCCAGCAGCACAGGCTGTTCTGGCCAACATCCCAGCAGTGCCAGGGCAAGAGAGGATCACCCTCTAGCTGTGATCGCTGGGTGCCACAGGCTCTGAGAGCCTTCTTTGTTTCTCACCATCTGTGTGCTCCGCCCTCCCCATCTGCCCCACATCACACACTGCCTGGCACCCAGTTGTACCACACTTGTTTGGCGAGTTGCAGGCCAGGCCTGTGTCCTTGCTCTCCTGCTGTCCCTGAAACAAGCCATGTCTTCTCTATGGCCAGTGGTGGATATTCAAACACACACATACACACACTCATGCACACAGCACATACTCTTGTGAAATCCCATGCACATGCTGACACAGGGTTGTAAACAAAAGTTAGTTTATTTTGCTCCTTTTCTTCTGGAGGCTGGTCTGAGGAAGGCAGGAGCCCGAGCCCCTGTCCTCACACAATGACGCCACAGGCCCTAACACCACCTATCGGTGCCAGTGGCAAGGCACAGGCAATGTTGTTGCAGAATTTCAACTCCATCCCAGAGGCTGGGACCGGCCCACACCGCAGAGGCTCAGAGGGGCCATTCCTGTCCATTCAGCCCCCCAGGACTGCAGCCCCAGTCTGCCTGTGCTGGAGTGGGAGTGGGGTGCAAATCAGAGCCAGGCACAAGGCCTCTCCGTCCCAGTCTCCCGTGGTTTCCCCTTCTGTGCAAAGACCTGGGCTTGCCCTGGGCTCTGCAGGAACCAAAACATGTACTGGGGGGAGGGGACGCAGGGGGAAGGCTGAGAAAGGCGCCCTGTTTGCCGCCAGGGCCTGCGGACAAGCCATCTTCCCCAGCGCCCACACCAGGCACTCAGGATCCCAGGTCAGTTGCTGCCAGGGAACACAGAGGGCAGGCCGGCATCCCTGGGGGTTCACCTAGTCCAGGACGGTGGAGGGAGGGGGACCAGTATCGCAGGCCTGCTGGGAGGGGCCCGTGGTTGGGTGCCCCTGGGCTCTCAGCCTTTCCCCCTCCTCCCGAGCCACCTAGGGTCCACCGAGGGGCCCGCGGGCTTCCTGGGAGCCCGGGCAATGTCCTCAGATCCACACAGTGGTCTTCCCGTCCCGGCTGCTGGCGCTGCCCCTCTCGGAGCTGGCCCTGGGCTTGGCGCCCAGCCGCTCGGGGGCCCCAGGCCCGCCCCGCCCCCCCACCGGCCCCCCCCC
>NW_007249428.1:623793-639927 GCF_000164805.1 Carlito syrichta | reverse complement strand
CGCCAGGCGGTGCACGGCGTAGCCTAGGTACATGACAGCCGGCGTGGAGATGACCACGATCTGGAAGACCCAGAAGCGTACGTGCGACAATGGTGCGAAGGCGTCATAGCAGACGTTGTCGCAACCTGGCTGCCGCGTGTTGCACGTGAACTTGGCCTGCTCGTCCGAGTAGATGGCCTCGCCGCCCACGGCCGTGAGCACGATGCGGAAGACCACCAGCACCGTGAGCCACACCTTGCCCACGAAGGTGGAGTGGTTGTGGATCTCCTCCAGCAGCCGCGTCAGGAAGCTCCAGCTCATATTGGTCATAGGGACGGGCGGGCAGGACCTGCGGGCGCGGGCGGTCAGCGGGGGTCTTGCGGGGCGGGCAGGACGGGATCGGAGCTCGGAGCTGCGAGGGGAGGTGGCTGGCTGCCTACCTCTGCTTACACACCCCTGGCGACCAGGAGCTCACCACCTTTCGTGGAAGGGGAAGCCCCACCCAGTCTGGATCTTGCCTGTGATGCCGGAGGCTTCCTCAGGCCGAGAGTCCAGGACAGGCTGCTTTGTCTCCCACCGAGCACCTGCCCCAGCCCTTCTTGCCCTTCCCCGGAGCCCCCACCCCAGGCCCCAAGAGCCACAGAGCCCGGGAGTCGGCTGAGTGAGCCACTTCATGAGGCAGATGGAGACACTGAGACCAGTCTCACTCTGGGGAGTGACCCATGGGGTCATGTTCCCAGCATCCAAGGGGCTCTCCCCAGACTGCCTACCCCCCAAACCTCCAGACTCACAGCTCCCGCTCCACAGCCCTGTGACCCCATCGGCCCCAGCCCCCCAAGCCTCTGCAGCCATATTGACCTCCATCCCCCTCCCATCCCCTGGGATCCATCGACCCCCAGCTTGAGGTCTCCAGCCCCCTCCCTGTGTTCCCAGCCCCCCACCCCTGTGGAATCATCAGTCCTCAGCCCCCCACAGCCCCAAGCAGTCCTGCCCTGTCTCCCTCCACATCCTGCACAGCAGTTCTGGTGGTTCACCTGCCTCTACAAAGGACCCTCATCCTCCATCGAGCCCCTGGACAGTCTTGTTGCACTAGGGCTGCCCACTGCCCCTCTCAGGTGCTAGGGACCCAAGATCCTCCTGCCCAGTCCCAGCCTAACTCCAGCTGGGACAGGATAGGCCAGGCATCTGTCTAGGAGGGCTGGTGTCCGTTGAGACTGCAGACACAGTCGTGCACAACCACACTTGGCACCTGCAACTCTCAGACAGCCTCACTGAAGACCAGCCAGGCCTGAGGTGAGTGCATGCCTGAGAGAGGGACTCCACGCCTGGAAAGAAAGAATGGCCACAGCCTCCCCCATACCCCTTCCCTCATAGCTGCCCCAGGCCAGTACCTGCTCCTGGGAAGCTTGGGCTGGAGACCCCTGAGCAGCCTGCGCCTCTGGCCCCCTCCCTCCTGGAGGTGGCAGCAGGTTGGGATCATTGCCACGGGCTCCCGCCTCTTTATGCAGCTAGGGCCTCCACTGGGCAGGAAGAGAGGGCAACCGGGGTTCCTGGGGAAGTGGCCCCGCTTCCTCACATCTGTATGGCAGCCTCGGGCCACATACACTCAGACGTACACCCGCCCTTAATGCAAACACTTATGTGCCTGCACATGCACTCAGACACACATGTATGCACGTGTTCAGACACCCTAGGCAGAGACATCCCCAGAGGCATGTGTATATGTGTGCACAAATGCACACACGCACATGTGCACACTTACACACGCAGATGCACACCCACACGTGTACACACTCATTAACAACATAGGCATATGCATAACACATGTAAACACACACGAACATATGCAAATGCTCACAGGTGAACATCCACAAGTACACACACCCACACATGTGCACATGCACTCAGATGCACAGTCATAAACCACACAGGCACACATACTTGTACACGGGCAGACACATGTACAGGCATACGTACAAATACAGGTACACAGACACACATAGGTGTTCACAGAGGAACACCATAGGTGTACACAGGTGCAATAAATACACGTGCAAAGATGTACATGTGCAAACAGATGCAGATACACACATGCACATTCACTCCCAAATGCATACATGATCACTCACACACACAGACACAGGCAGGCACACCCCAGCCCCTGTGTCACCTCCCAGTCTCTCAGGCTCAGTCAGGCCCCACAGGGAGGTCACCCTGTCACAGCCCCCCCACCCATCCTATCACAGAAGATTTCAGCCTGCGGGTTCCCACATGATTATGGGTCACAGCTGAAACAGCAAGATGGGGTCAGAAGTGTGGGTGGTTTCAGAGGATATTTCTAGAATGAGGAACACACACATGTGCCCTTGCTCTGCCCTCAAAAGGGCCTAGCACCCAACGTGGAAGGACACACCTAGGCCCGAGCCTGGGTTCCTAATTCCATGGCACCAACAGGAGGTGGGAGCCCTGTGGAGTTGGCTGTCACAGGGCTGGGCCAGAAACTCACAGGGCCTGGGGCAGACTGGGTGTCAGAAAGAACATGCTCCAGTGCATGTAGGCTCATGCTCATGTGTGCACACACGCATGCTCTCATTTTATGTTTTTTAATGAGACAGGGTCTGGCTTTATCACCCATACTGGAGTGCGCTGGTGCCATCATAGCTGCCTCCAACTTTTGGCCTCAAACGATCCTCCCAACTCAGCCTCCAGAGTAGCTGGGGCTACAGGAGCCACCATGCTCAGGCCCTTTCTTATATAAGAAAGTACTTAAAATAAACACATTTAAATAGAGGACCCCCTGGCACAGAGGCAGGGACGGGGTGGGGCACTGCTCAGGCTGCAGGGAGGAGGTGATAGCGGGGGCTCAGCCAGGGCTAAGAGACGAGGGGTACCACCAGGGAGCCAGGCCCAGTGTGAGCCTTTGGGCAAAGGGCATCTCACCCAAAGCCACACTTCAGGGGCCCAAGACAGGCTTGGTCGGGAGGGCTTTCTGCTCAGCCAGGGCTGGGGCTAGGTGGCAGAGTCTGGAGGAGGCTGCCTGGGAGTCCTGGGCATGGTGCAGGGCAGGGAGGGGACCCACAGGAGGACTGCCAGGCCTAGGCCTAAGTGAGGTCAGCAGGGTCAGTGGGAAAAGGCGGTGGGAGGCACACATAATCCAGGCACCTATGGAGGAGGACAAGGGTACATGGGAGTGGGAGCCAGAGGGCTTCACAGCCAGGGCTGAGGACTCACAGGGGCCTCACATTGGGGCCAGAGTCTCAAGGCAGGATCACAGTTAGGCCAGGGCCTCACATCAGGGCAGTGTCTCACATTGGTTCCAGGGTCTCATAGCACAAACTCACAGTGAGGTGGGGTCTCAGTGGGCCTCCCTTCTGGCTGTGTCCCCCGAGCCCAGGTCACCTGGCTCCTCACTGCCAGTTGCTCTCTGGAGCTATGGAACTGTGGCCCTGTGACAGGACTGGGTGCCCAGTGCAGGCAGGCTGTGGGCTCCTTGGGTGTGAGCACTGCCTTCCCCCATAGCCAGGCCTGGACTGAGAGGGCCACCTCTGGGTGGGCAGGCCTGGGCCCACACTGCCACCTGCCATCATCCTACCAGCCTCACCCATCCCAGCACAATGGAATGGCCAATCCCACCCAAGGCCTTCACCCCTCACACCCCTGCTCACCCTGGTCTCAACATTGGGCCTGTAGGGCTGGATAAGCAGGCCCCTTCTCAGAAATGAGGGTCAGGGGTCTGCCCAGGTCTCTCCTTCCCACCTCTGGACCCTCCCTGGGCAACCAGACCAGGCAGGTGGCCTTCCCCTGCACAAGGGATGTGGGTGGGGTGCCCAGTCAGTGCTCACTTGCCAAGTAGGGATCCTTGGGGCACGGGACTCTGGTGCTCGGCAGGCTTCTCCCCTCCCTGAGCGCCTGGCGGGCACTGGGCTGTCCTTAGCCCAGTGTGGGCTCACAGCCCCTCCCCCAGCCCTGCCTGCCTATGATGCCCTTTTGTAAGGGATAGTCCTACCATTTGGAGGGGGCTATAGCACTCGCCCACCCTCAGACCCCAGCACCACAGGCCGCAGACAGGTGACTTCTCTCCACCTTCCACCATGTCCCTCCTTGTCCCCACCTGTTGCCCAGGTCCTCGGTGGTCAGCCCTAAGTGTGCCCAGGCTAGACTCCTGCTGGACACCCTGGTCAGGAGGGAGGTGCATAGCCCAGACCCCAGAACCCAAGCCCCAGGCCTGAAGTCCCTTCTCCATGCCTTTGCCCCCACAACTCGATGGGGGCCTTGTAGTCATGGCTGTGGGGATTCCAGACCCCTTGTGATGTGGGTGCTGGCCAGCTTCCTGTGCCCAGTCCCCTCCCCCATGTCACTCGGTGGGATCCCAGGGATCCCTGGGCTCTTAGAAGGGTGTTCAGTCCTTACATGGTCCTCAGGGCCTTCCTGTGCCAATGGCCACCTCACAGTTGGACTTCCTCTCACACCTGCACATGTGGACACATGCCATACATACTACATGACATGTATACATCATGTACACTCCCCACACACACATGCTGTGCATACTCCCACATGCACACATACCATGTATACTCTCACAAACACACCATGTATACCATCCCCCACTCACTCTGCATACTCCCACATGCATGCACATACACTGTAGGTGTTCACATGCACATTCACACACTATGGACACTCCCACATGCACACACCATGCATATTCCCACCTGCATACACACCATGCATACTCCCACACACTGCATACTACCACGCACATCATGCATACTCCTCTCCCATGCCATGTATACTTATACACTGTGCATGCTCACACATGCATATGCATGCCACGAATACTCCCACCTGCACACACACTGTACATACACCACGCATACTCCCACATGTACATCCTGTACATAACTCTGTCAGTGCACACACACAGATACTCTCAGAACTGTAGGCTCTCAACTGATGCAACCTCAACCACACCATGTGCCTCCCTCAGGGAAGGCCCATAGGTCCAGGAGGGCCAGGGACTCTCACTGAGGCCCAAGGTCTGCCCCCATCATGGTTTTCCCTCATGTCCAGCTGCAGCTCCCATGCTGACCAGGACCCCAGAGCCTTGGAGCAGTGGCACAGCACCCAGGGCAGTTAGGGGACACTCAGGAACACAGGAAGCGGTATGAGCCTGAGGGCGCCCAGCTCCTCTCAGGGCTACCCAGAGGTGCCAGTGGCTGGGCCACTGCAGCCACAGCAACATTCACGCTGGTACCCCCTGGCACCTCCCGCACTGTGGAGCTCTCTTCTACCAGGCTGCATCTCTTCAGCTGCCTGGAATCTCACCTTTGCCCTTTGGGGCCCTCCCCAGGGAACCCTCAGCAGGCATAGGCCAGCCAGGCCTGGAAGTGAGGAGTTGTTCCTCCCTCAGAGATAGTGGGCCTCGCTGGCCCAGGGGATGACTGGGACCTGGGCCAATCTAGGAAGGAGTGAGTCATCGCCACGGCCAGGCAGCCCCCTGGGCCGGCCCAGAGCTGAGCCATCCAAAAGTAAAGTCCCTGGGGTGCATGGAGGGAAGAAGCTGTCCTACCTTCCCCTCAGTTCCCACAGGGTCCACACCTCTGCCTCTGCCTCCTCAACTCTGTCCTTCAGTGCCCACTTGCCCTCCCCACCAACCAGTGGTCCGGGAGCTGTCATCCAGGCTAGAAATTGGAGCACATGGCTAGCCTCCCTTGTAGCAGCCCTGGGTTCTCCTGTGTCCTGCGGGCCCTCCTGGCTCAGCCTCCCCACCAACATTGTACCCTTTTATACCAGAACTCCCTCCTTGTACCAAAGGCCTGCCTTACCACCCCAGAAAACCTCCACCTAGCTTTTCATGGCACCTGCAGGTGCTGGGGTCTGTGGCACTCTGGGGACTTCAGATGGCCCAAGGCTGAGCAGCGCCCTTTGGGCAGTGAGTGCCACATGGGAGGGCAGACAGGTCTCTCATTCAAGCCCAGCCCAGCCCCGAGTCCTCCTAAAGATGGAAGGATGGGCCTGGTCCTGGCAGCCCTTCCTGCCTGGAACACACTGCAGCTGGTGGCCCTACTTCAGCCTGAGGGACTCCAGCTGCCGGTGGAGGTACTGAACACAGCCCCTCCCACCCACCAGCCATCCCTGAGCAGCCCCCAGGACCCCTAGACTTCTGTGTCCTGCTCCCCACTACTCCCAGGTCTGGTCCCCCCAGAAGAGCCAGTGGTCAGCCCTTGCCCATGAAGGTGGCCAGCTACCATGGAGGCTACCCACCTTCAGTGCAGAGGTATGGTAGGTTCCCCTGCCAGGCATGGTCATGTCCTCCTGGACTGCTCCCCTGCGATCCCTCCCTCTCCACGTCCCTCAAGGCCAGAGGAACGCTGGTGAGGCTGTCTCCAGACCCATCTCAGGACCACCAACACCTGGTCCCTGCCTCAGCGGACCCCTACCTTCTCCAGGCCAGGAAATTCCAGTCTCCTTCTGGGACCTTCCACCTGCAGGGACGCCAGTCCTCCCAGAGAGTATGTGGCTGGGTCAGGGCCACCTCTCGCCACCAAGCACAATGGGGGGTGGAGGAGGGGTGCTCAAGGGCCCCATTGTTCCCCCCTGGGCCTTGGAGCCTGAATCCCCGATTGTCCTGGGTGGGGGAGCTGTGGGGCTTCCAAGCCACAGCAGATCAGGCCAACCCCTCCCAAGGAGGCTCTAGCCCACCTACCCTTGGAGGGCCCTCTCCTCCGTCCAGGCCTCTCCTCTGTTCAGACCGGCTCTGGCCTGCGTCCTCCAGTACATTTGGGCTTTTGGCTGAAGCCCAGAACTCTGCACTGTCCCTGATGTTTCCGCCTGTGCTCCACATCCCAGTCTGGATCCTGCCCCAGAAGCACCTCACCTGGGCTAACCTGGGGGCTGAACTTGGGGGGAGTGTAGGGAGACACTTGGGGAAGGGGGCTGAGCAGCCTCCCTGTGACAAATAGAATGCAGCCCCCTCAGAGACCCCACACTCCAGACCTCAGAGGTCTGGACCCTCCAGAGGCCCCCCACCAGGTCTTCGCCAGCCTCTCCTGGGGCCCAGGCCTGCTGGGCACAGTGGGCTGTGTGCTAGGCTGACAGGAACGCCCACAGGCCCTGTGCTGCCCTTGCTGTCTGGCACCCTCTTCCAGGACCAACTTAGGGTGATGGCATGGGCTCTCCCAGGTGGACCTGGCCCCTCCCCTCTCCAGCCCACCAGGTGGGTCAGGTCAGGCCCTGTGCCTTCCTCCCTCTCACCATGCCCATCCAGCGTGACACTGACCAGCTCCAGAGCAGATGCCTAGCAGAGGCCACCTCAGCCCTCTTTGGGACTGGCAGTTGGGGGGAGGGCATACTCCACTCTCTTGGGCCACACTCTCCTCTCTTGTGGATGCCCTAATCTGACAGTTACTTTATTAAGACATCAGCCCAGCTCCAGTGGGGGGGTGGGGGGTGGGGGGGACAAGGATGGGGACAGAACACAGCCGGGAAGGGTGGGGATGCCCTGGGGTCCTCCACCATGGGAGGCCAGGGAGGGGGGCGGCATCCCTCCACCTCAGGAACTGGCCAAGGGCACAGAGCTGCTGTGGGGCCAGCCAAGGGGACAGCTCTGCACGCCTGTCCTGGTCCCGCATGGTTCCTGGGTACCCTAG
Organism: Carlito syrichta; assembly: GCF_000164805.1. Classification (NCBI taxonomy): domain Eukaryota; kingdom Metazoa; phylum Chordata; class Mammalia; order Primates; family Tarsiidae; genus Carlito; species Carlito syrichta. The sequence goes on along the minus strand of NW_007249428.1, from coordinate 632,296 downwards.
CAGGCAGCTCCTGGGGCCAGGAGGGACTGCACTGAGGGCACAGGGCAGTGACAGTGGGCCTCTTCAAGCATGGCCGACCCCTTGAGCTTTCTTGATTTCCTGCCAGGGAGGAGAAGGAAACGAGTCAGAAGACTGGGACTCAGGAAGGCAGGACCTCCATTCCTCACAGCAGTCCCGCCCCATCCAAACCTCAGTGGCATGGACAGCAAAGCCTGAGCCCCCCAAGCCTCCCGATCTGGCACAAGCATCAGGGCCCTTACAGAGGGATGCACAGGCAGGACAGGACAGGTAGGGACAGGGCAGGCAGGGATGAGGCACGTAGGGATGACACCCAGGGCTGGAGCATGGCCAGGGATAGGCCCACCTCGGAGAGTGCCTCCTTGAGCTCCTCATAGGCCTTGTCCAGGATGTCGTTGATGATGATCACGTCAAACAGGCCAGGCTCCTTGCCTGGGGACCAGGTCAGGAACAGTAAGCCTGCCTGGCCAACCTCAGACCACACCCAACACTGGGCGCCACCCTCTAGGTTGCAGTGGCCTTCTGGCACTGGGGTCAGCCTTCCTTCCATGTGCCACATGAGGCCCGTCCTAGGAAGGGTGGTCCAGGACTCACCCAGCCCCTCCCCTGCTCTCCCAGGACTCCCAGCCAGGCCAGGCCAGTGGAGGCCCTGGCTCTCTGTATCTGGACAGTGCCGGCCAGAAGGTCCCTATGCCTCTTCGGGAGAAGAACTTGCAAACCCCCTTCTCCTGGGCCAGATCAGACCCATCAGACCGGGGAACAAAAGCCCAGATGAGAACAGCCATGACCGGAGCCCACGGCGTCCCCAAGGTGAGGAAGAGGGCTCTGGTGCCCCTGGCCGGACTCACTGCTCTCCATGTCTGCCTGGGCGGCTGCCAGCCGCTTGACCAAGCTCTCCTCAGTCTCGGTGTTGCGCTGCCGCAATCGCTGCTCCTGTGAGCCAGGCTTCAGTAAGCCAGGGAGGCAAGTCATGCCCTCCTTGAGACCTCCCCTCCTCCCCTCCTCATGAAGCCTCATCCCACAGGGCCCCCACACCTACCAGCACATCCAGCGAGGGTGGCTGCACAGAGATGTAGATGGGCCGCAGGTCAGTTGCCTTGATGTTGCGCACGCCCTGCAGGTCCACATCTAGTATGCAGATGCGGTTCATGGCCTGCACCGCCCGCACCGCCTCCTTGCTGGGGACGGAAGGACTCACTCAGACACTCTTCCCACCCCCTCTGGGCTACAACACCTCTGCAGCAAGGCTGGAGGGTGAGGAAGGGGGGGTCACCCTGCACAGCGAGCCCAACCAAAACCCACCAGCCAAAGCGTCCCTGCACTGCTCACCCCACTAGGACAGCACAGGGGCAGGACCAGCCACCAGCCCCGGGTGGCTCAGTGGTCTCCAAAGGTGGAGCCCGTTGATGTGTAAGCCAAGGCCCAGGCCGTGGACTCATCACCACTCACGCACACCAGGGTAAAGCCTGAAGAAACCCTATCCACAGCAACCCTGGGGAGCTTAAGTGTGGCCCACCTGGTGCCATAAAGGTTTCCAGAGAATTCGGCATGCTCGATGAAGTCACCGGCAGCGATATCCCGTTGCATCACCTCTCTGGTCACAAAGTAGTAATCTGGGAAGGAGGGGGGCTCTCCAGAGGGTGCTGCAACCATGGGCCAGCTCGCTGCACCCATTCCACACCCAAGGCTGCTCTGGCCAACACTTGGGCAGGAGGCATCTGAGAAGCACTAAGGCAAGCTGAGGCAGAGAGGCTTACCCCTCACTGACAGGGGTACTGAGATTGCTGTTGCCAGGAGGCTGGTGGGGGGCAGGGGGCAACCCTGTCTCCTAGGACCCCAGGACAGGGCTGTGGTCAGCAGCCCTGAGCTGCCTGCACTGTAGAAACACAACCCCAGGCTGAATCCTGCATACCCTCTTCTTCCCCTGGAGCAGGTCACTGCCACCCCGGGAGATGGGACCCTCTGACAGGCAGGAGGCCCAGCCCTGTCGTGCTGAGGACATAGCTGGGGACAGGAGAGGCAGGGGTGGGACGCATGGACTGAGCCCTACACTGCCCCACAGACCTGGGCTGGCTCACCTCTGCCATTCTCCTCACCAGGCCGCGGATCCCTCGTGGTATCTGGGGAGAAGACCTATCAGCCAATGGGGATGCCGAGCTGCTACCCCAGTCAGGCACTCCCAACAGACATGCCACATGGACCTGAGCAGGCAGTCAGAACCACACTGCCAAAGGCACACTTGGGAACCGGAGGAGTGCCAGTGCTGCCCAAAGAGGAGCCTCGAGGCCCCAAGCTGTCAGTGTAGACACAGACCCCCCAACCCAGTGGTAGAAGAGAATCACAGGTTCCAGGAACAGACAGGGCTGCGACAGTCCCCAGTAGTGTGTGGGGGGTAGGGGAACCAGGAGGAGACACAGGGCTTGGACAGTCCCCAGGCTGTATGTGTGTGAAAGGGACCAGGAATGGACACAGGGCTGAGACAGTGTCCAGACTGTGTATGTGGGAAGGACCAAGAATGAACACAGGGCTGGGACAGTCCCCAGGTTGTGTGGGGTGGTACCAGGAGTGGACACAGGGCCGGGATAGTTCCCAGGCTTTGTGTGTGGTTGGCTCCAGGAGTGGACATGGTCTTGACAGCCCCCAGGATGTGTGTGGTGACTCCAGGAGTGGACACAGGGCTGGGACAGACTCTGCTCCCTGTGGCCTTGCACTCACGGGACACGCTGAACCCAAAGATGGCGCCGTGCTCATGCAGCAGCTTCTTGAGCAGGGTGCTCTTCCCAGCCCCTGAAGGCCCACTCAGCACCACGGGCCTAGGTCCTGACATGCCTGTGGCAAGGGAGACAGATAGTACAAACATCAGCGTCCAAGGGTCCTGCCCCACAACCAGCTGGATGGGGTGGGGCGAGGGGAAGAGGAAGGGATTGTAGCGCTCCAGGTCTCTGGGCTTCTGAATTCACTTCAGGGGTAGGCTGAGGGAGAAAACACCAAACAGCATGTCCCCTAGATCCTACTGTCCTCCCCAGGCCTGTTACCTGGTAGGACATACCTTCACAGACAGCACTGCCCACCCATGGAAGACACAGGAGGCTCTGCCGGGAGCCCCCACCAAGTTCACCACCACCTGTCCTGCCAGCCTCCATGGGCCCTGCCCAAAGGCTGTCCACTGCTGTCTATTCTGACCACAACCCACACAGGGGTCACTGCCAAGGCCCCCCAGGATCCCACCCCATCCACACAGGAGCCCAGCCACTGGCTCCTATGAGTGGTACTGCCTGCTATGCTGGTGAGTCTGGGATGGAGGTTTCCCTGTTGCTGTCTCTGTGTCCCTAAGCCCATTCCTGGAACTTCCCATCAGACATGGGACCCCATCTGTGGTGCTGGTAATGCCAGCAGGGGTTGGAGGTCACCCAGCAGCCCTCACACAGAAGGTACACTGGCTCCAAGCTCTGACCGCAACACAGGTCTGAGCGGCAAGAGGCCAGAGAGAGCTAGACGAGGTCAGGGATCAACCCAGCTGAGCCTGACCCCAGAGGCTCAGCCCCAATGCGATCCATTCCTGAGCTTCCGTCCCCAGGACCTGAACTTCCTTCCACAAGGCTCTGCCAGCAGTGGCCAGGGAATTTCCGGTGGAGGTCCAGGAGCCTGCAGCCCACCCCAGCAACTGGCTCCCCCAGCAGGGTCCTCCCACAACCCCTCTCCTCCCTGGGGACCCGGCTACCTGCTGACTGGGTGCAGTGTCTGTGACCTGCCCTGGCGGGTCTGCGCTCTGGACTAGAGGGCTGGGGCTGAGTGTCTAATCCCCGCTAGGCGCTCCCACCCAGCCCAGTTGGGTGACAAATCTCCGGAGCCCCGCCCTGCCCTGGAGGAAGCCAGCCACGCCCACCACTGCCGGTGGGGAGGAAGAGGCTGTGCTGCCCTTGAGGTGTGCCTGCCCTGCTTGCCCAGCCCACAAGTGCAGGCGGCGCACAGCCGGTGGCTCGCTGGGGGGTCGAGCGGGGAGCTGCAAGGGCAGGGCACACATGCATCTGTGTAGAGGCCAGCAGAGGGGTGGGGTGGGGCTCCCTGGGCTCCACAGGGGTGGGCTGGACGATTTCTGCTGCCAGGGGCGCCCACAGCGCAGGAGGAGGACCTGAGGTTGCCTTCATAATCCCCAATTTAGGCCACTGAGGTAATCCCACAGAAGCATTGGCAGTGCCACGCCACACGCTCAGGCACGTGCCAACACCCAGATAGGCAGGTGTGTGGGCTAGGATGAATGCGCACACGCCAGACACACATGCCTATGTGTGTGAGCACACATGACACGGATGGAAACAGCCATGGGCCCCTGCTAAAAAGCGTGGAAGGGGGTTGGGGGTGGACACCCCCTCTGTAAGCAACAACTCCTGCCCTGCCTGCCTCCTCCAGGCTCCCCTCACAAGGAGGCATCCTCACTAAATACCCCAGCCCCACCTCTGGGACACTCAGGGGTCTCAAGGATCCCCCCCCACACTGCACCAGGGCACTGAGGGAAGACCTCCCAACCCGTCTCAGCACAGCGTATCCACAGTGAGCCAGGCACCTGGGCACCCGTCTGGAGCAGGATGGGGTAAACAGCAGCCTCACCCCACCTAACCTGTTAGGTTAAATGTGCAGTTCTTGGGACACATCACACACTTCCTGTCTGCCTCCTTAAAGCACTGAAATCACAGAAACCAAGACACGAAGATGTGATAACCACTGGAATTGGAGAAAGTCACAGCAAGGCTGAGCTGGGGGGCCCAGCTGGACAGCTTAATGAGATGACAGAGGCTGTACCCCATGTGAGCCTCTGTTCCACAACTCCCTTAAACTGGCCCATCTTTGGCTACCCAGGCCAGTACCAATCAGGCCTCCAGCCTCAGCCCCTCCTTGGCATCTGGCCTCTGTGAGGATCAGACCGCGAGTCCATCCCCCTTCGAACTTGTCTGTAGAGAATCCCTCAGTCTCTAGGTTCTAGGCCCTGGAGAAAAGCTGGCCCATGCTGGGTCCTGCACAAAGCCTATCCCCAGCCCCCAAATCCAGCAGGACCACAGCTGTCCTCCTATGAACACTGTCATAATGCTTCCCCTCTGCTCTGTCCACTGCTGCTTCCCCCTGCCCCCGCCCCCCACACATAATCAAGAACTGGAGCTCAGGTGACCTCAGAGGGAGGGAGGCAGGGTCATCCACCCCACTCCTCAGAAGGAGACCAGGGCACCAAAGGCTGCAGTCACCGAGCCCTGCTACCTGTTGGAAGTAGAGGCCCCCAGCCCCAAACTCAGGTCCCTGTTCCCTGGTGTAGGGACAAGGACTAACCCAGAAACCCCCAAACCATGGAGAGCCCCAGAGAGCTGTGGTCAGTGCCCCGTAGGGTGGGAGACCTGGTACCTGACCCAGAACAGGCTCTCAGTGGTTCTGATGAGCACATGGGTCTGAGGACCACCCAAGCTTGGCACTATCAGCAGTCAGACCACTTAGGTGACTAAGTTGAGCCCAAAAGTTCTCTCTTAGCCAGATATGGCTACTTGGGAGGCCGAGGTAGGAGGAAGGCTTGAGTCCAGAAGTTTGATGCAGTAGTGAACCACGATAATGTCACAGCCTGGCCACAGAAACCTTGTTTCTAAAAACAAACAAACAAAAACAAAGCATTCTCCCTAGGGGTACAAGGCCAGGATGGAGATATCCCAGGAAGAGGCTGGGAAGGGGCTTCAGGACCTGGCAATGCAGCTGTCTGTTGGCTCTTCCCCACCAGGTGCCCACCTGCCAGTGCCCCTCCCTGGCACACTCCACCCACAGGGGTTCCTGGCAGTCCCTGACCAGCCTCCAGCTGTAAACACACCAGCAGGACCCACTGGATTCCTCTCCCACACTGCCTCCAAACTTACCTAGTGCAGATTGGCCAACACCAACACGATGCCCCAGGTGGTCCTGCCCTGTTCCCCAGACCCCTGGCTCTAACATCTCATAATCCAAACACAGACATGTGACTACAAAACCACTCAGAAAGCACACCTTCAGTCATGACCAAACTCCACATGCTGTGACAAACAGGAGCTTCAATACCTGACACCTGTCCTCAGGAGACAGGATAGCGCTCTTACCATATCACCCCCAGACCCTGGTCTCCATATCTCCTCCACCCCACACTCACCCTGGCTCCTGGAACCAGGGAACCTACCCCTGCCCTCCTCCACAGGAAATAATAGAAGCAAGTGCTGACCAAACTCAGTAACTGAGACACCAGCCACCCTCACTCCCCACACCCAGGCCCCTCCCATCGGCGACTTCCTCCTGCCCTTCTGGAGGCTAAGTGGCAGGGCAAGGTGGGCCATGCCTGGGAAGATGCAGCTGAGCCTGCTCCTGCAGGGGTCCAGGGCATTCAAGCATGGCATCTGGGACAGGCTTGTGGAGCATAGGGCACTCTCAGGGGGGATGCTCTGTTCTCCCTAAGTCCCTGAGGGGGGCTCTGCCCAAGGGCCCCTGGGCAGACTACAAGTTGGTGTGAGATGCTGGCCCTGTAGGGTTGCCTGCCTGGGAGGGAGCAAAGACAGGATAGTCACCAAAGTCCCCTTCGTGGAGCACATCCATGGTCCCACAGGCCTCACATGGGATAAAACGCCACACCTGACTTTAGCCTTGACCAGGACACACAGGCCAGGTGTGTTCCTGGGGTTCAGCAGCCCTGGCCCACACCCCACTCCCCATCTTGAGAAAGGCCTGCTGAGTGGCAGCGTCCACAGTTGCTTCCTCATAAGTATCCTGGACCCAGTGCAAACCCAGCTTCCCAAGGCTCCCAGCCCGACGCTCCCTGCATTGGGTCCCCAAGTCACAGGGAGCTACCTTCCTTGAAAAGCACTTCCCCTATGAAGATAGAATCTCCTCCTTCTGGTCACCACCCACTGTTCAGGCCTGGCCTGAGAATTGGAGAGCCACCACCCATCCTTCCTTTCTCCAGGACACACTCACCAACAGGGCATGACCCTTCTGAGGACAAGGGGAAGTCAGCCCCTCCTACCCTCTGATGAGACTGGGGCTAGCCCCAGTGGAGGGCAGGAGAGCCACCCCACTCCTGCAGGTGCTTGGGCACATGTGGGGTAGGACATGTCCTAGCCATGTGACCCTGAGACCTTCAGGAACCTTGTTTTAAATGGAGCAACACGGGGAACAGCCAGGGCATTTTTGTTTCCACATACTCTCCCCACAAGGGGACAGGAACGTTTCTTTGCCTCCTGAGAAAGCCAGGCCTTGGCAGAGTGGATGAGGAGCCCCAAGGAGAAAGACCAACAGCCAAATCTTGCACAGGGTCCTCACCACCAACCCAGACCAAGGGCAGAGCCCAAGGAATAGGCCCAGGACTCCCCAGGACCAACCAGCCTATGCCACACAGGGGGGCCCAACACAGGAACGGTCAGAACTGACTTAAAGGCGCCTACCCCTACATCAATCCTTCCTGGGACACACCCTTCCCTACTCCCTGTCCCTCCTTGGGGGCTGGGTTCACCCTTTACAACTCTCCTTCCTGCCCCTTCTCAGATCTCCTTACACGTTTCTTCCCACAACGCCCATGTGGAAACTCAGGATGGGAGTGTGGGTGCAGCTGCAAAAGTACACTGTGCTCACATTCACAACTCCTGGAATCTGCTGCTCCAGTCGAAGACCAGGTGCTGATCCAATGAGTCCCCGGAACCTAAATGAAAGCCAGGCCAACTCCTCCAGTGGCCAGCCCTTACCTGTCTTCCACCCTGTCCTTTTCCCCTCAGGAAGGCTCCCATAGTGGTCACTCACTCAGTGACAATATGAACATGCCCTGGATATGGCCCCTAGTAGGGAGCTGGTGCCTGGGGAGGGGTCCTGGGGACAGCTCCAGCTTAAGCACGCAGGTCATGCTGAGGCCACGGTCAAAGTGTCCTCCCTTCTGCTGACCACATCCTGCAGCCCTACATAGTGAATGTTCTCGCGTGCCCTTCTTTGAGGCAGTTGCCCTCCCGGAGCTGGTTCAGACCACATCTGGTGGTGTGGACGAAGGTCCATAACCTTGGTTATCTTTAGTTCACCCTTACTTCATTACAGTACTAGAGAAATCACAACCACTTCACGTGCCCTATGTAAGAGGTTGCCTGTGCGTCTTTCACACTCGGGAGTGGCGTGTTTCCTATCCAGCCCAAGGATCTTGGGCCTCCCACCCTGTGTAAATAAATAAAGCCCATGTCTCGTCCGTTGTCTATGGGTCATTTCTTCAGCCTCTGAGACACAGTGCTTTCCCTTGTGAGGTCTTTGGTAGCCGGCACTACAGCTCCTGCGTGGGCGCTTCACCTGCTCCTCCAGGCCAGGAACTCCTAGACGACGCCTGGCACAGAACCGAGTAGAGCCAGTGACCCCGACCGCTGGTCTTCAGGGAAGCCGAACTCCGTGCCACAAGAATGATCGGGAAGCCTGAACCCACCGCCCGCTGCTCTCCAAGTCCCTGACCGTGGGCCGAGGG
>NW_007249428.1:623387-623773 GCF_000164805.1 Carlito syrichta | reverse complement strand
GGCCTCAGAGGGCGGGAGCAGCTGGAGCTCCGGAGAGCAGGGCAGTCGGGCGAGGACCACACCGCGCCAGCACACCGGCAGGCTTCGAGAGGCTTCTCAGCGGCCCCAGACTCGGGAAGACGCCGCGCGTTCCCATGCGCCCGGGAGCCATTCACACTGCGACGACCCTGGCCGGGCTCCGGGGGCGTCCTGCCCTCTGCGACTGTGGAGTCCGCGCGCCGCCCACCCAGGGGCAACCACCTATCCGGCCCCGCCGGGCACCATGTGCGGCCCTAGACGGAGCTCTAGGCTAGGCCTGAGACCCCACTTCCAGGACCGGCGGGGACGCAGGCGAAGCGAGCCACCCGCCGACACCACTGCGCCGCGCTCACCGTCTGCAGGAGCCC
>NW_007249428.1:601964-623367 GCF_000164805.1 Carlito syrichta | reverse complement strand
GCCCGACCAGCGGGCGCCGCAGCATTGAAGGCCGCCTCCGCCCGCAGTTCGCGTCACAGCGCCGCGGCAGTCTATCTGTGCCCGCGCGTGAAAGTGACGTCCGCCGCGACCGCCCCGCCTCGAGGGGAGGGATCTCAGCGCCGGGCCGGCCCTGTTCCCATCTGCAGAAATGTACGTCACCGCGCGCCCCCCTGTCGCGACCGCAGGGTCACAGGTCGCGGCGGCTTGCTAACTCACTTCACCCGGAAACGACACAGAGCCACGCCCGCTTTCACCTGCACCCGCGCATGAAAGTGACGTCACCGCAGCGCCGGTTCCGTTCAGCCCCACAGGGAACGACTTCAGCGCCGCGCCGGGCCCGTCTCTACCTACAAACATACACGTCACCGCCGCGCCGGCTTGTCGCGACCGCAGGGATAGGCGTCACGGCGCCGCGCCCTCCGCCTCCGTCCGCCAACGTCATAAGGCCGCGCCCGTCTGCCTCCATCCGCGCGCTAGAGTGAGGTTACCTCCGCGCGGGACCAGCCCACGTCGGTCTCTTCCCAAGCCGCCGGGAAGTACCCGAGTGCAGCGTTTACGTCATCGGCCCCCGCCTGCTCGCCTCTGTCCGCCAGAACCAGAGCCTCGCTCGGCCTGTGTCGGTCAGCAGGGACCCGAGTAAACACCTGCTGGGTGCTACCCGCCGGAGAACGTATGCCAACCTGAGCGACAGAGACAGACTCCTCAGAAACAGCTTACTAGGGCCGGGCGCGGTGCCTCACACCTGAAGTCCCAGCACTTTGGGAGGCAGAGGAGAGGATTACCTGAGCCCAGGGGTTCGAGACCAGCCTGGGCAATTTGGCGAGACCATGTCTCTACAGTAGTTCAAAAAATTAGTCGGGCCTGGTGGCACGCCTATGGTTTCAGCTCCTTGGAAAGCTGACGCGAAAGGATCGCCTGAGCCCAACAAGTCGAGCCTAAGGTGGTTGTGAGCTCGTCGCTGCACTCCAGCCTGGACGACAGAGTGAGACACTCCGACTTTAAAAAAAAAAAAAAGGAGAGAGAGAAAAGAAACGGCTCTCTAGGGAATAGCAAGGGCTTGCATCCTGGGATACTCGCCGTGGCGGCTCGTAGGCACATGGGGTGGAGAGGGAAGGCCCCTGCCAGGCGGAATTGCCTTTTTGTGGAGCCAGAGTCTCACTTTATCTCCCAGGCTGGAGGGCAGTGGCACGCTCACAGCCACCGCAGCCTCGACCTGCTGGGCTCAGGTGATCCTTCTGCCTAGGCCTTCTAAGCAGCTGGAACCACAGGCGCCCGCCACCACTCCCAGCCAACCTTTTGATTTATTGTAGAGACAAGGCCTCGCCAAGTTGCCCAGGCTGGTCTCGAACCCCTGGGCTCAGGTAATCCTTTCGCCTCTGCCTCTCAAAGTGCTGGGATTACAGGCGTGAGTAACCGCGCCCAACTGGAGTTGGCTTTTATGTGGGAGTTTTGATTCCAGGCAGCCTGCGGTCCTCAGAGTAGGATGGAAGCTCCCGCCGGGCGGTAGGGGTCAGCTTTGTAAGGTGCGGACAAGGAAACAACGGTAAAAAAGTGAATTTTCTTAGGCGGTTTTTCACCTAAGCCAGCTCTGATATGTCTCCCATTCTTTTCTCCCTTCTTTCTCTAATAAACTTTGTTTTGAAAACTTAAAAAAGGAAAAGAGAAACTGGGTTCAGGTGACTTGTAAGGGTTGAAGAGTAAGCCAGATAAGTATACTTGTTTTAACCAAGTAGCATGTTCATTCTTTTTTTGCAACTGAGCCTCAATAATTGTATTTATCTATGTGCAAAAAGAAATGTTAACGACTGCACAGACCCCTTCCTGTTCAGCTAGTAGGTAATACTAGATTAAATAAGTAAATAAGGCAGGGAGTGAGGAAAGTGCATCTAGAAGTCTTGACAAACTGTTGCATCAGAGTAACAAACACCCACTAAGTGAAATCACAGGTCTTTTAGGGCACATAAAGATCACGGTCTGACATGACAAATTCACCATCTTGTCAAATGAAGCTGCTTGACTGAAAATCTGACAACAACATGATCGTGCGAGTGAAAGAGGTAGGCATGAGCAAGGCAGTGTTAAGGATCTTAATGACTTAGAAGAAGCTCTGTAGTGTGAAGCCATCAACTTCTGGTCCTGGTTTGTAGCCTGTCTCTGGCTGTGGCATTGGGTGGTTTGGTGAATTCTGACCCACACACCAGCAATGAGATTCATCCCTTGAAATTTACATCGAGTTGTCCAGTTCAGCAGATTTGTTGTTGTTAAATGGAGAGTTGCAGACGTGTGCTGGAGGAAACAAGAAGACTTCACAATCCAGTCCATTCTGTAGGTAGATAATTAAAAACTCACAAACAATGGACCAGGCTTCAATCTAATAATAGCTGTACTAACGTTTTTTTCTTCTGAAACATACTCTTCTCTCTACAGTTTCCCCTCATTTTTACCAAAGATTATCAGAAGAAGGCTAATTTGTTTGCAAAATAAGTTTAGCCTCATCAAACTTGGCCTGATTATTTACACACATGAAGCAGGAATAGTGATTGACAAAATCAGCTCTTTTTAAGTTAGTTGGCCAGGTATGATGGCTCACACCTGTAATTCCAGTGCTTTGGGAGGCTGAGGCAGGAGGATCACTTGAGTCAAAGAATTTGAGACCAGCCTTGGTGATATAGCAAGACACCATATCTATTAAAAAAAAATTAGGCCAGGCATGGTGACTCATGCATATAATCACAGCACTTTGGGAAGCCAAGGCAGGAGGATTGCTTGAATCCAGGAGTTCAAGACCAGCCGAGGTAACACAGTGAGACACTATCTCTATAAAAGTAAATAGATAAATAATTAAATAAAAGTAATTTTTAAATTAGCCAGGTGTGGTGGCACGCACTGGTAGTCCCATCAATTTGAGAGGCTGAGGCAGGAGGATGCCCTGAACCCAGGAGGTCGAGACCTGAACCCAGGGTGACAGAACACGACCCTGTCTCACAAAAAAAAAGTTTGCTTTGCTGGACTTTTAAAAACCTCTTGAAGCTAGGAAGCCGATCCAAGACAGAGTTCAAACTTTGCTTGCAGTACCTGTAGATACCTTCTATACACATTCTTAAGTATGATGTCCCAGCCAAAGTCCTGACAATATAACCAATATTTCCAATTGTGTCTTGTCATAAAGAGAGCAGATTCTTACCAAACTCATGCAAATAACTATTTTGCCATAAAAATAAAAATATGTGTAAAAAGTTCAAATTCTGGAAGGATCAGGTAAGGAGAACAAAGCAAATATTTCCATTTTCATTTGCAAAGGTATACTTTACCAAATTGCTGTAAGCTATAAATAGCTTAAAAGAAAAAAATTTTTGTTGAATCTGGAATGCAAAACATTAAAAGAACCAGCAATATTTCAAATTTAAAAAAAATAAAACCTATAATTTTTAATCAGTTCATTTGGTCTCAATTTTTGTTCTGCTTGATGTTGTGTTTGCAATTTTATGAATTTAGTTTCTCCATTAGCTTTCTAGAAATTCTTACCCGGAATTTCATACACAGTTATTAATGGAAATTTCATGAAATCTGGCAGGACAGGTCTTAACTAAGGGCAAAGGGCCCTTAACAGCAGAATTCGTAGTGGCTCTGTCAGCAAGGTGGTTTCTTCCAGCCTCCATGGAGTCTAGTTTCTAAAAGCCTGGAACCCCAGTAATGGCCAGAGCAGCAGACAGCTGTATTGCATCTAATAAACCTTTTATGTAAGACCTGTTCTTTTTCTTTATTTTTTTCTTCAGAGATGGGATCTTGCTCTGTGACCCAGGCTGAAGTGCAATGTCATGATCACAGCTCTCTGCAGCCTCAAACTCCTGGGCTCAAGTGATCCTCTCAATTTCAGCCTCCTGAAATCTCTTGAAGCTAGGAAGTCAATCCAAGACAGATTTTGGGGGCGTGGGAGGGGGGCGGCATGGCTAATTTTTAAAATTTTTGTAGAGATAAGGTCTCAATTTTGCTGCCCAGGCTGTTCCTGAGCTCTTGGCCTCAAATGATCTAATCCTCTCAGCCTCCTAAAGTGCTGTGATTGCAGGTATGAGCCACGTGCTCAGCTATAAGGCCCATTCTTTTTTTTTTTTTTTTTTTTTTGATAGAGACAGGGTCTCATTATGTTGCCCAGGATAGTCTTGAACTCCTGGACTCAACTAATCCTTGAGCCTTGGCCTCCCAAAGTGCTGGAATTATAGGTGTGAGCTACTGTGCCCAGTCAAGGCCCATTCTTTAAAGTGAGGAGAGCCTCTGTTTCCACAGTATTCCAAAGTCTTGAGCAGCTCCAAATGCATGCCTATTGTCTATGTAAAGTGCTAGCAGTTTCCCCTTAGCAAGGAGGGCAGCATAAGTGAGGGCAAATGCTCTGCCTGCTGGGCTGAAGTGACTGTGGTCAGATGGGCTGTTTCCACAGTCTCCAAGGAGGTGCTCACAGCATGACCTACACAGTACCCACCAGGATCATCCTGTCAGTGTACGTCATCTGTGAGCCAGAAGAGCTCAGCACTGGAAATCCCTTTGAGAAGTTAAAAGATGATCCATTAAAGTCAGTCATGTGTCTTGTCCAAAGGAAGTGGAGGGTGGCAGAATTTAGATTATTACAGTGAGAACGCACCCTAGGGAGTAGCTGACAGAAGGATCTCAAGGGGTGAGGCAGCCGGCAGAAAGATGTTGAGGATGGGGAGAATCCAAGAGTTTCTGTGCCATCAGCCCAAACGGGCCAAAGAGATGCCATGACTTCCTCTGGGGGATCTGGCCAATAGGACTATGTCAGGAATAACCCTCACACAGGAAGGAGGTCTGCGGGCAGCTAGGATCAACTGTGGTTATAATATCAGGAGTAATGCTGAGCTTTTTAAAAAAATTTATTTATTCCTCTCCTTGCTAAGGGGAAACTGAGTTGGAGTATCCTGTCACCCAGACTGGAGTGCAATGGCATGCTCACAGCTACCACAGCCTCTACCAGTTGGGCTCAGCCAATCCTTCCATCTCAGCCTTCCAAGTAACTGGAACTACAGGCGCATGCCACCACGCCCAGCTAATTTTTTGATTTATTGTAGAAACGAGGTCTCACCAAGTTGTCCAGGCTAGTCTCGAACCCTAGGCTCTGACAATCATCTCGCCTCCGCTTCCCAAAGTGCTGGGATTCAGGCTTGAGCTACCGCTCTGGCAAAAATTTTGTTTTTAATTTTTGGAGATGGGGTCTCACCTTGTTGCCCAGGATGGAATGCAGTGTGCAATCATAGCTCCCTGCAGCCTCGAGCTCCTGGGGTCAAGTAATCCTCCTTCCTCAACCTCTCGAGTAGATGGGACTGCAGGCATGTACACACGTCTGAATAATTTTTTAAAGAATATTAGTAGCAATGGGGTATCGCTGTTGACTAGGCAGGTTCCTCAAGTGATCCTCCCTCTTTGGTGCCCAGCTGCATGGCTTTGAGTTAAGACTCCTAAGACACCTCCTTCCATTCCATGTGTGAAAAGAAGGAAAGAGAATTGTCTTAGTTCATTCTTTGTGCTATAACCGTATACCGGAGATGGGGTGGTTCATAAAGAAAAAGAATTTACTTCCTGCAGTTCTGGAGGTAGAGAGGTTCAAGGTCAAGGGAGTGCCTCTGGTGAGGACCCATCTGCTGGTGGGGACTCTGCAGAGTCCCAAGGGAGACGGCACAGGACATCCCATGATGAGGGGCTGCATGTGCCAGCTCAGACCGCTCTTCCTCTTCCAGTAAAGTCACCAGTCCCCCTCCTATGATAAACCATTAATCCACTAACCCATTAATCCACTAATCCTTGGATGGATTTGCCCATTCATGAGGGCAGAGCCCTCACAACCCAATCATCTCTTAAAGACCCCACCTCTCAACACAGCTGCATTCAGAATGAAGTTTCAACAAGGGTTTCTGGGGAACATGTCCAAACCATTGCAATGACTCAGAGGTCAGCCTTAATCCAAGAAAGGCAAGAAATAGGCTTCACGGCATCATCAGGGGTCATGGGAGGGGTTGTAGGAAGTGAGAGTGTCCTGAAGCTGGGAGTTTAGTAATTCCTTTCTTCATTTGTAGAAGCCAGTTTGATGGTCTCCAACAGAAGGGCTGAGCTGTAGGGAAAGTTGGGATGCCAAAAGCCTGCAGGATAGGTGCTTTATTTGGGGTTTAGGGACCTGTAAGTCACCTTGTATCCACTCTAGGTCTCAGTGTGGTCCCCTTTCTGAAATTGGGTGACCTAAATGTTTCACTTGGGTTTCTACTAGTTGTGATGCTTCCCTAGAAACAGCAAAGAGTTTTTGCAAGTGTATACTGTCTTTCCACCAGGGAGAGCAGGGGAGGTCATCCACATGTTTTAGCGACCTGCAGCCTCGAGGGAAGACAGCAGCCTCTAGGTGGGCCTTCAAGTGACATGTGAAGCACAGCTGTCAGGTGTTCTGTTGGCCTTCCCAGGTGAGGGCAGATTTATGAAATGGGAATCAATATGGCTCTCCCTTCCATGCTGCCTCTTTTTCTTTTCTTTTTTTTTTGTTTGAGTTGGAGTCTCACTCTGTCACCCAGACTGGAGTGCAGTGGCTGCTCCCAGCCACCACAGCGTCGACCTGCTGGGTTCCAGCGATCCTTCCACCTCAGCCTTCTCCAAGTAGCTGGAATTATAGGCGTGCGCTAACAAGCCCGGCTAATTTTTTTGATTTATTGTAGAGATGAGGTCTCACCAAGTTGCCCAGGCGAGTCTCGAACCCCCGGGCTCAGGCAATCCACTCACCTCAGCCTCCCAAGGTGCGGGATTACAGGCTGAGCCACCGAACCCGGCTCGTGCTGCCTCTTTTTAAAATTGTTTGTAGGCCGGGCTTGTTGGTTTAACCTGTAATCCCAGCACTTTGGGAGGCTGAGGTGAGTGAATTGCCTGAGCCCGCGGGTTGGAGACCAGTCCGAGCAACTTGGTGAGACCTTGTCTCTACAATAAAATCAAAAAATTAGCTGGGCAAGATAGCGTGCATCTGTAGTTCCAGCTACTTGGAAGGCTGAGGCAGAGGGATCACCAGAGCCCAACAGGTCGATGCTGGGGTGGCTGTGAGCGTGCCACTGCACTCCAACCTAGATGACAGAGTGAGACGCCAACTCAAAAAAAAAAATTGTTTGTAGAGACAGGATCTCACTGTGTTGCCCAGGCTGATCTCAAACTTCTGGAGTCAAGTAAACCTCCTGTCCCAGCCTCCAAAAAAGGTGAGATTACAAGCATGAGCCTCCATGCTCAGCCTTTCATGTGGGTTCATTTAACAAGTTGGAAAAGCTATGCCATTCAGAAACATAGAATTAAAGGCTGCCTTAATTAGAGGGTAGAATCGAAAGCTGCAGGAAGTCTAGAATTGTCCTTAGAGATGATGTGGGCCAACTGGCTCACTGGGTACCTGGGCACAAACTTGAGGCCTGTTCAACCCATGGCTCTAGGGAAATCTTCAAGGATAGCTCTGTGGAGCCTTGGGGCCAGATTCTGAGCTTGCTCCAGTACTGGGTGTGTGATTCTCTAGATCTGGTTCAGGTCTGGTCCAGTTGGCTTCAGCCATGCAATGTGGACTTGGTCTTCATCAACAAGTACGGGAACCAGATGACACAGACTGGAAAAACCGGGCTGATGGGTCAGGATTCCTGGGTTGAATTCATCAGCACATTAGTGAGGGTCTCTGTGACTTTTGGGAACTGCCTGGCAATGGCTCAGAGGTCAGCTTAGTCCAGGGAAGAGAGGAGACAGGTTTCACCTGGTTATCAGGGGTCATGGGAAGGGCTGTAGGAAGGGAGGAGGTCACCTAGAGGACAGTCTAGGCCTATGCGGCTTTTTGTCCTCATTCGGTAGTTGGCTTTTCTCAACTGGCTTTGAGTCAGTGCTTTGTAATGAGACAATCTCGAGCCCTGAATATACTTTGAGGCCTCAAGATGCCAATTGAAATCTGTGTCCCATACAGACTGTTTGCCACATAGTTGCAGTCTCCTGATTCAGTTCTAAGGAAGCCCAGCATGGGGCGTTCAGCTGACCCGCAGGGGCCCACAGGGGTTCCAGTTGTCCTTGGTGCAATTTGCCCCATTCTTATAAGCATGTGGACAACAGTGAGGCAGAATGCTTGGGTATGGAGCCAGCTGTGGGCCCTGTAGGAGGGAGAATTTAAAGCCTCAGGCAGAGTGTTCTGGTTTCAGAAGCACCTGTCACGGCTGCTTGTACCCAGTGAATGATTGTACCTGGTGGATGCTCGTGTCTGGTGAACACTTGCGCTTGGTGGATGCTTGCGCTTGGCGGACAACCTTTGCCTGAGTCGTTCACCTTGCAACCACAGTAGGGCCCTTGTTGCATGGAAATTTTCCAGACACTGGCAGGCCCCCTAGTGGTGATGCTGCTTGTCAGTGACCTGGTCATCCTTTCCAGGAGTCTTTGACATAGGAAACTAGAGTCTGTCACAAAATGGTGGCAAGCACCCTAGTGACTCTTAAGTGCTCTGCCTGTGTCCAACGTGTTGTATGATTTTGCTCTCAAAAGATGTTTAGGATCCTAACATCAAAAGATGTTTAGGATCATACAACGTGTTGTATGATTTTGCTCTCAAAAGATGCTTACGCCTATAATCCCAGCACTTTGGGAGGCTGAGGTGAGAGGATTGCCTGAGCCCACGGGTTCAAGACCAGCTTGGGCAACTTAGCGAGACCTTATCTCTACAATAAATCAAAAACTAGTCAGGCGTGTGCCTGTAGTTCCAGCTACTTGGAAGGCTGAGGCAGAAGGATCACCTGAGCCCAGCAGGTCGGGGCTGCGGTGGTCGTGAGCTGTATGCCACTGCACTCCAGCCTGGGCAACAGAGTGAGATTCCAACTCAAAAAAAAAAAAAAGATGTTTAGAAAGATGTTGGTATACCTGTAATCCCAGCTTCTCAGGAGGCTGAGGCAGAAGGATCGCTTGAGGCTAGGAGATTGAGGCTGCAGTGAGCTATGCTCACACCACTGCACTTCAGCCTGGGTGGCAGAGTGAGACCCTGTCTCTAAAAAATTAAAATAAACAAATAAATAAGATGCCAGCCAATCACAGTTGTTCATGTCTGTAATCCCAGCACTTTGGGAGACCAAGGCAGGAGGATCGTTTGAGCCCAGGAATTTGAGGACAGCCTGGCAACATAGTGAGACTGTATCTATACAAAAATAAAAAATAAAAAAATTAGCCAGGTGTGGTGGCACACGCCTGTAGTCCTAGCTATTCAGGAGGCTGAGATGGAGGAATCACTTGAGCTCAGGAGGTCGAGGCTGTGTTGAGCTGTGCTTGTGCCATTGCACTCTAGCCTGGGTGACAGAGTAAGACCATCTAAAAACAATGAAAACAAGGGGGGAAAGTCTTTAATTTGTGTGCAGGCAGCCAAAAAGGAAACCAAAAAATACTCACCAGAAAGGATGTGATGTCCTCAACAGAAACAAATACCAAATAAAGGAAGGCATTTGAACCCAAGAGAGGACTTACCGCATAAAGGGAACTCATGGAAGTAGAGAATGCAGTGGCACAGGGGCGCCATAGTTCCAGGTGGTGCCTTGAGGAAAGGCCTGTCTGGACGTACTGGATTGAGCGTGAGAGACACCAAGTCACTAAGCAGTTTATTCTAGAATAGCAAGGGAGTGCAACCTGGGCTACTCGTGCTTGGGCAGGTCATAATGCACCTGAGGGGACTGAGACATGGGGCTTTTAAAGGCAAACGAGGGCAGTCCACATGAGCCACTTTGGGACAAAGACCACTGACTATGGGCTTACTGAAGATGGTGGCATTTGTCCACTGGTGGTGCTAGCAGTCATAGCGGAGGGTCTTCAAAGAAGAGGTTAAGCTAGAGAGTTCTGGAGGGAAGGCACCCATATAGACCCCAGCTTCATGCTGGTCTCACTGCCCCAGCAGGAACAAGGGTCATGGCCATGCTCCTAGTTCACACCCACCCATCCCACCCCAATGGGTTTTCAACCTAGAAAGAAACTCAGAGACAAGCTCTCAAGAGCAAAAGATTTTATTTGGGAATGGCAAAGGGTTGCAACCTTTGCCATTGAGGTATGTTTGATATTGAGGTATGTTTGGTCTTTGTCCCTGTTGGGGCTGAGAAAGCAACACCTCAGTACCTGGCACATTGACATGCTGACCAAAAATGCCTCAAGACCACTGAGGACTAGACCCAACCTTTCCCCTCTTATCCAAACTCCTAACTAAAAGGCTTGGGGAGTCACACCTGATAGTCACACACAGATGAAGGAAATCAAAGTATTGTATGACCCTGCATAGTTGTCTCTTCAGGGTTCCCAGACTCCAGGTACCTTGTCCTTTACCAATTTCCAAAATTTCTTAGATAAGAACTACAAATTTCCAGTCAATAAATATTTAAATCTACCTATGACTCGCAAGCCCCTGCTTGGAAGTGCCCCTCCTTCCTGAGCTGAACCAATAAAAATCTCACATGTATTTATTTATGGTTTTTGTAACTTCTGCCTCCCTACAATTGTATATAATTAAGCCACCATTCAACCACGGGGGGACATGTTCTCAGAACCTCCTGGGGACATACGTCACGGGTCTAGATCCTCAAGTTTGTACCATTTAAAAATATTTTGCCGGGCTTGGTGGCTCAGCCTGTAATCCCGCGCCTTTGGGAGGCTGAGGTGAGTGGATTGCCCGAGTCCACGGGTTCGAGACCCACCTGGGCAGGCAAAACCTCATCTCTACAATAAAATAAAAAAATTAGCCGGGCGTGGTAGCGCGCGCCTGTAATTTCGACTACTCAGAAGGCTGAGGTGGAAGGATCGCCGGAGCCCAGCAGGTTGAGGCTGAGGTGGCCTCCAGTCTGGGTGACAGAGTAAGACTCCAACTCAAAAAAAAAAAAAAAACAGTTTTTTACCAAGTTTGGCATCTTTTCATCATCTTCTCTCTGACCCCTGTCCCATCCATCAATCCTCTGCCTCTCCCAAAACACAAAATGAAGTTGTTCTCAGAAGTCCCTTATCCACCTAAAGCCCAACCCACCAAAGAAGAAGAAATGACCTCCTGCCCCTTCCCTGAGTTCTCATTAGTTGAACTCACATTGTAAGAAGAACCGAAGTCCCTCCACACTCCTGGACAGACTTTTGTCTCAAGCCATTGGGATAAACTCTGGGGCCCAACAGACATTGTCCCAGGTCATTGTCTGTTCCTTAAGTCCTTTGAACTCCCCTAGAAATCATTTACTAGTCCCCTAAAATCACCCACACCTCCCCAACTCCTCTTCCTCTAAGAAGGGCATACAAACATCTGCACCCCATTTTGTGGTGGGCGATCACTCTCTCCTGTGCATACCTTTTCTCTCTCTCTGTCACCCAGGTCATAGCTCACTGCAGTCTTGACCTCCTGATTTCAAGTGATCCTCCTGCCTTAGCCTCCCAAGTAGCTGGGACTACAGGTGCATACCACCACAGCCAGCTAATTTTTAAATTCCTTTTTGTTGTGATAAGGTCTTTGCTATGTTGCTCAGGCTGTTCTTGAACTGCTGGACTCAAGCTGTCCTCCTACCACACCCTCCCAAAATGCTAGGATTACAGCCTTGAGTCACACACTCAGTCGTCTTCTCCTAATAATCTGCCATTGGTCAGTTGATTTTCAACCAACCTTCAGAGGGAAAGGGGAGATTTTCCCTTGACCCCTACTCTGTCTCCTGGCACATGACACCAAAAATCCTCGAAATCTCCAAAGTATAAGAGATGTTTTGTGTGCTAATGAGTTGACTAGTGGCTGACAGCACCCAGGGAGCTTCAAGGTAGAGTTGGTCACCAAGAAGACCAAGGCAGGATTAGAGAGTTGGGACTCTCAGGCCTCCTTGCTCCTTCCCCACGTCTGGGGAGAGGAGAGGAAATGAAGGTTGGGGTGATCACCAAAGGCTAGTGAGTTAGTCAGTCATGCACGAGCAATGAAGCCTCCATGAAAACCCAAAGGTCTGGGCTTGGAGAGCTTCCGGATAGCAGAACACGGGGAGGGTCCTGGAGGACGGAGCTCAGGGGGGGCATGAAGGCTCCCAGTTAGTCCCCATGCCTCTATCTGTCACCTCCTCATCTCTATCCTTTATCTTAAACCAGGAAACCTGAGCGTTCCTCTGAGTTCTGTGAGCTCTTCTAGCAAATTAATGGAACCTAAGAAAAGGGTACTGGGGTCCCAGGCTGATGCTAGTCAATCAGAAGCACAAGCAAGACAACCAGGGCTTGGCGTCGTGGCCAGGTGGAGCTGAAGTGGAGGACGCCCGCTGCCCTGCGGCGGGACTGCGGCTTGCCTGGGTGCAGGGACCCCTCCGGTGTCGGGATCATAGGGCCGTGTGGCAGCAAAGGAGTCCGTTCACTCAGTATGCTAGGAAGAGTGAGGCCCACCCGAGGAGAAGCAGGCGGAGAGGGGAAGCCCCTGCAAATCGTTCTGGAAGTGTCAACCTGAAAGACGGTGGAGGGCATGGTCCCCAGATACGGAGCCTGCTCAAGGGGACAGAAGAATCGCAGACCTGACGCGTAGCGGCCTGCAACTGGGACAGGGGTGGAGGCGCAGCGTCAGGATACGGCGTTGATGGGCTGCTGACGTAGGGTCACGGCCGCCGCCAGGCCTTGTGAAACGCGTCCTGGGCACTGTCCCGTACGGAATCCGCCCCCCCTGATGGATCCCGCCTCCTTGCCGCGCAGGCCCCGCTCTGAGACGTACGTCATCACCGCGCGACGCGACGCTTGCCCGGGACTTCACGAACTGCGGCCGGGGAAGCGCCGGCACCAGTTGTGCTTTGGCCGCCTGAGTGGTTCGGTCCGTGTCCTCCGCTTTCCTGTCAGTGGGGGTCCAGACTGTCGGTCCCCAGGCCTTCCGCAGCGACAGTGGAGGCCGCAGGTTGGCGCATCGTGTGGGCGGGGAGCAGTTTTGGGGCCGGAGGACCTGGGCTGATCTGTCCTGGACTGATCTGTCCTGGACCTTGTACCCGGGTATCCAGCGGAAGGTGAAGGGCGGGGGGACTTCCTCTGCAGACACGCTCTGGGCTTCTGTCCAGTTGAGGCGAAGGGAGGCCGATGGCGGGCTTAAGACATTGAGCTGGGTGTCCGTTTTCGAGGCCGCAGAAGTCTTTCCGGGGCTTCTTCCTTGGTTAGAGCTAGCGCTGGCGCTCGCGGCCGTGCAGTCTCCCAGCTGGAGTCTGAGCATTAGAAATTGCGCTTTCAACTCGGACACCTCAGCACAGACTTCCCTGGGGATCTGTGTCACAGCAAAAGCAGCCCTGGGCCTCCATTCTCTTTCTGGAGATGACAATCTCCATCTCACCGGGCTTTTATGGAAACCAGCAACGACCTTAGGGAGCAAGTGTACAGCAGGCCCCACGGTTCACACTCACGCTATTGAGGATGGCACCTCTGACTTGGGACCTTCCAGAGTGGACAACCCGGGCTTACCGACTCAGGATCTTTTGGAGTAGGGTCTGGCGTCTGCTGTTAGAAAAACCTGTCCAGGTGGCTATAACCTGAGAAGTCCGATGGTTCCTGGGAGAGGTTAGCAAGTGACCTGGTGACTCCATGCCTGTGGGAGACCTACTGGTGTCTGTCTTCATTCTGGGCTGGGATTTGACGAGGACAATTAGGTGGAAGAGCCTTCCTTTAAAAAATATCTCGGGGTCGGGACGTAGTGGCTTATGCCTGTAATTCCAGCGCTTTGAGAGGCGGAAGTGGGAGGATCGTTTGAGACCAGCTTTGTATCCTATCTTTACAAAAAAATTAGCCAAGTGTGGCAGTATGTACCTGAAATCCCAGGTACTTAGGACACTGATGTAACAGAGCAAGACCCTCTCTAGAAAAAAGAAAAATAAGTTTTTAAAAAATCTCTGCATTCCTTGTCTAGCAGGGCCTGTGACTGATGGTCTCCACATGCTACCTGGGAGCTAAAGAGGAATGGCAGCTGTGAGCACCCTGTTGGGGTAAGCATGGACTTTGGGCTCTTTGGGATTACTCTCAGGGCCCACCTGGCCTCCCCTCTCCTCACCAGGGGAGGCCATCCCAAGCCTGCCTGGTCCCAGTTATCATCCTCTGTCCTCAGTGTTGGGATATTTGTGTCCCTGTTCACCCCAAGCAGCCTCTTCCTGGCTCCTCAGGGACCCCAATAACATCCTGCCCCTGGTGTGGGTCACCAGCTCTACCAATTTCCCTGTTGCCCAGCCATGCTTGGACATGTCCTATACGGCTGGCCAGCCTCAGGCATGGAGGTGCCCTCTCCCCTATGCCACTGCTAACCAGCACACATCTGCTTGCAGCCTGCTGAGGCAGAGTGCCAGGAGGGCAGCCAGCCCTACACCCCGCTACCTGCATGTGTCCCCCTGGTGGGCTGACAGCAGTAGGGCCTCACTCACTCGTGTCCGCCGCCAGGCCTATGCGCGCCTCTACCCAGTGCTACTGGTGAAGCAGGACGGCTCCACCATCCACCTCCGCTACAGGGAGCCACGACGCATGTTGGCGGTAAATGTCCCTCCCCCACACTCCAGAGGCTGCGCTGGAGGGAGGCCACAATGGCTGGGCTGAGGCTTAGTCCCCTTGGGTGGACATGTAGCTGCAGTCACTACACCACCTACAGGAGGAGAAGGGTTCAGACCCAAAGCTCATTCATTCTGAGCACCAAAGTCAGATAGGATAAATGTGTGTTTTAGACATATCAAGTCTGGGAAAAAGAGCAAATTTCTCTTAAGAATTAAAGCTTTGGACAGGCACGGTGGCACATGACTATCATCCCAGTACTTTGGGAGGCCAAGGCGGGAGGATCACTTCAACCTAGGAGTGTGAGACCAGCTTGGGCAACATAGTGAGACCTCATCTCTACAAAAAAATACAAAAATTAGCTGGGCATGGTGGCGCATGCCTGTAGTCCCAGCTGCTCAGGAGGCTGAGGCAGAAGAATCGCCTGGGCCCAGAAGGTTGAGACTACAGTGAGCTATGATAGCACCACTGCACTCCAGCCTGGGTGACAGAGTGAGCCTCAAACTAAAAAAGAACAAAAGCTTTAAAGGAAGAGAAAGACCAAGCAAACATAAAAATCGATCTGGCGTTAGAGTAGAAGACAGAAGTGGGGAGGAGGGCCCAGGGCTGTTGTCCAGGTGGACCTTGAGGACCTCAGCCACCTGAGTGCCCCTGGCCTCTCCCTCTGCAGATGCCAGTTGACCTGGATGCCCTATCTCCCGAGGAGCGCCGGGCCAGGCTCCGTAGGCGCGAGGCCCAGCTCCAGCCCAGGAAGGAATATGAGCAGGAACCAGGTGACGACCTTGACCTGGAACGCTATCGGCGGGTCTGGGCTCGGCCCAGGAAGTGACTGCTGCTTGAGCTGCCCAGGGTGCCTCTGAGCAGAAGGGCACGTCCTTAAACACACCTTCTCAAAGCCTGATTCCTGTGTCTTCCCTCTCGGCATGCCTGGTCCCAGCTCTATCCCGAAAGGCACCAGCTCAAACATAGAGGGTTCAGGACAGACGCAGAGGTCTGGCTGAGTTGGGTGAAACCTTGGGGACACCACTCTGGAGCTGTGGTGCATGGAAAGCCAGGGAGGCAACACCACACACCACCTTCCCAGCCCCAGGAGCAGCCAGGTGACTGCTGTCTTGCCACCATAGCCAGATCAGGGTGGTGCTTACGAGGGGCCGGTGTTCTGGTACCAGGGGCCATCCTTGGCCAGGCTCTCCAGCTGTGCCTGCCCCTGCCTGCACCCAGGCTGCCCAAGGGGGGTAAGTCTTGCCCCTCGGAGGGCTCCCAGGGAAGCAGCCAACCCGGATTGTCCCTGACTCCTGGTATAGTCTGCAGAGCACTGCAGTTACACAGCCTGAGACCCAGACCTGCTCCATCTTTCCAGGGATGGACTAATCCCACAGCTCCACCAGACATCAAGGACACTTCACACGCCATTTGCCAGACCAGGCCTGCTCCCTGTCCCTGTCCTGGATGTCTTAGGGCCCTGGGCTGCTCCCTGTCCCCATCCGGGGGTGTCTCAGAGCTTTGGGCTGCTCCCTGTCCTTGTTTTAGGACATCTCAGAGCCCTGGGCTATACTGGGGTGTGTTTGGGTCTGGATGCTCAGTGACATGTGGAATACCCATCTGAGCAGGTGGGATAGGTATAGAATGTGGGAGGCGACAGGGACGTTTCTGTCCCCTGTACAAGGCGGCCTTTGCAGTGATAGGGCTTGTAGCTGAGGAACCTGAGCAGAGCCCTTCCTCGCAGGTCCTTCTCTGTTCCCAGAAATCTGTTCCTGGCCTCTCTGCTTAGCTGTCCCCCAGCTCTACTGAACAGGGCCTGCAAAGGACACCCCCATCCCCACATCTATCCCTGTGACCCATGGTGCTCAGCCTCACATCAGTGTGCTACATGGCCTTGCCAAGGGTGGTCTGGCCTGCCAGTAGCTCTGCCCTACGTGGTTCCACAGCAGCCTCCGTGGAGCCCCTGTCCCTGTGGCCTCCTGAGCTGGACACTGGGCCACGTTGTCTGCACTGGCTCTGCCCCCACCTCTCCCCAGCAGCCTCCACTGTGCCCAGCCTTCACACTCCTGACCACCACATTCCTGGCCCAGCTTGGCACCTGAGGACCTCCATGTCCAGTGCCCCCAGCAGGCCCCAGGCCTGGTAGCCTCCAGCCCTGTGGCCCCTCTTCCAGTGGCTGATGTCTTGTTGGGCTAGCAGGCTCAAAAAGTGACCTGGTCTCCACAGACCTCTTCCTCCTCCTGGGTCCTGGTCCTCATTGAGACAGGTGGCTGCTCCTTCCTCACAGTTGCTCAGCCCAGAGTCCTGGGCTCCTGGTCCCCATCCACTAGGCCCGGAACCCACGCTCCCTTCTTGGTGGCCTGACACTGCAGCCTGCCTGCCCAAGTGGCCCAGCTGGTAGCAGTGGCCCTGGTGAGAGAAGCTCCTGGGGGCCTCCCCTGGAGATACCTGGTTCTCTACACCTCCCCTCCCAGAGGCTGCGCTTCTTCCCTCCTGCTGACTCCTGCACCATCCAGCCCGCCTCTGCCTGGGGAAGTTCAGCTCGTCCTGGGTCAGGCCCGGGTGACATGGCCTGAACAGACCGAGGAGGGGTTGCTACGACAGGCCAGAGACAGCCAATCAGAAGCAGCCAACGTCGCTTCCTCCCGGTTCTGCAGGCTGAGCTGTGTCTGGAGTACCTCTTTTCCTCCCGCTTCCTGAGCGATGCTGGGGGCACCCTACTCTGCCTGTGAAGGGTGGCCCAGAGCCCTGGGTACCCCGTTCCAAGCGCATGAGAAGCACCGAGGGCTGCCGCCCCCGGCGGTGGGAGGGGAGGACCCGAGGTCCAGACAGCTCGAGGGCCGTGTTCTGGCGACGGTCTGAATTCCGTCTCGGGCTTGCATCCGCAGGGGACTCGCGTCAGGTCTCGGTTCCCGGTCAGGACAGAACGAGCGCAGGAGGAACCAGGGCCCCAAGCAGCGGGCTCGACGACGGCGCTCACGGCGGAAGACTCAAGACTGCTCGCGGGGCCCCGTTCCTAAGGCCGAGGAGCCCGGTCACCTCCCAGATGCTGGCCCTCAGGACCAGCACCAACCCTGACGGGTGTGGTCACGGGTCTCGAGGACGAGCGGCTGGCCGGGGCTAGAGGAAGGGAACCGCTGAGGGCAGGAGTCGGAGAAGTTCTCGCCCACCTCAGCACGGGAGCCACCAACTGCAGGAACACGCACACTAGGGGACGCCCGGCGCCTGGACATGGCCACCGCTTCCGCTCGGGGGGGACCCACACCAGATCTCGGTGGCACCTGAAATGCCCTAAACTGTGTCGGCCCCGCAGCACAGATCTTCGTCCCCACCCCTCACGGGCCGCCCCCATCTCGAGGCAGCGCACACTGCGCCTCTCCCTACGCCTTTGCGCCACCAGTCGCTCGAACACAGCTGGCCACGGCCGGCGCGCCCCGAGAGCCCCCAGAGCCCAGCAGCCCGCGGGCGGAGTGGAGCAGTGCGCAGGCGCTCAGGGCCGCGGTGTGGGGAATGCGCAGGCGCACAGGGCGTAGGTCAGGCGGTGCGCTGGCCGTGAAACGCTGCGCTGCGCAGGCGCGCGCGACGGGGCCGAGCCCTGCGTGGCCGTGACGTCACGGCGTGGAGGTGGAATCGTCCTGCGTTCGACGTTCGGGAATCGCGGGTCTCTGGCTACCCTGGCGCCATGTTCGGTTCCAGCCGCGGCGGGGTGCGCGGCGGGCAGGACCAGTTCAACTGGGAGGACGTGAAGACCGACAAGCAGAGGGAGAACTATCTGGGTGGGTGGGCGCGCGGGCGGGCGAGGCCAGGGTCCGCGGTGGGTGGGGTCCAGGGGATCCAAGTCCTCGGGGGACGGGCGGGGAGGCTCTGGGATTTCCGTGTCTGCGGGGACAGGGCGGGGTCTCATAGTCCTCGGGGGCGGGCGGACGAGGCCTCGCGGTCCACGGGACGTGGGCGGGAACGTTAGAGTCCGCGGGCACGGGCCTCACGGCGCCTCCGTCTTCAGGCAACTCGTTGATGGCACCCGTGGGCCGTTGGCAGAAGGGACGCGACCTCACCTGGTACGCCAAGGGCCGGACGCCGTGCGCCGGGCCGAGCCGCGAGGAGGAGCTGGCGGCCGTGCGCCAGGCGGAGCGCGAGGCGCTGCTGGCCGCACTGTGAGTGCCTGAGGGCTGCCCGGACGCTGGGCCTCCGGTGCTGCTTGGTGGGCGGGACAGAGCGGAGCGGGGGCTGAGTGGAGGGTTCCCGCGGTGGGGCGGTGGTGGAGGGTCCGCAGCGTCCCGATGCGGTCCCGGCTCTCTCGCAGTGGCTACAAGAACGTGAAGAAGCAGCCCACGGGCCTGAGCAAGGAGGTAAGTCCTGGGGGTGGGCGGGGTCCAGTCGGGGTTGGGGGGAGCAGTCCGGAGCGCCCTCTGAACCCCTGCCCCCTGCAGGACTTGGCGGAGGTCTGCAAGCGCGACGGAGGTGACCTCGAGGAGAAGGGCGTGGACCGCCTGCTGGGCCTGGGCAGCGCCAGGTGCGGTGGGGCCTGGGGATAGGGAGGCCCAGGCTGGGCCGCGATTTTGGTGAGAAAAGGGACTGGACATCGTCATTGCTGTGTCCCTGCAGTGGCTCCGCAGGCCGTGTGGCACTGTCCCGGGAGGACAAGGAGGCCGCCAAGCTGGGGCTGTCCGTGTTCACGGTAACCTTCCCTCACGCGCGCAGTCACTGAGTGGGGGGCGGGGCTCCTGAAGCGCTCGCGGCGGTGTCCGGCATCCGCAGGCCCCCATAGCGCACTTCACCCGCAGCACCACCGCGTGGAGAGCGATGGGCCCGGGACCTCGACAGCCACGGCCAGGAAGAAGCTGCGCGCTGAGGACCAGGCAGAGAGCAGGTGAAGCAACGCCAAGTCTACGCTGTTGACTGGCCATTTCTAGCTTGTCGCCTGGAGTTTCTTGGGTCACCCTAGAAGGCCCCAAGCTCAGGGCTGCTATGGGCACTCCAGGGCTTCTCTGGGGGGTGAGCCTGGGCCTGCATGAGACCTGAGAGACCAGAATGGCCCGGGTCACAGCCACCCTAGGGGTGCAAGTAGGACAGGATGGGCTGGTCAGCGCTGTTTGGATAGGACGTGTGGTATCCATCTTGTCCCCCATGGTAACCACTGGCTGTGTGACTACACTGTATTGGAATTTGTACGCTAGACTAGGGAGCAGGGTGTTTTATGTCCTTTAATTGATGGGTAAAGACATGCGTGAAGGCAGTGGTCTCTCCTTGGTGGGACCCACCTCCTGGTTCTACTCCTGTCTCCAGGCTGGGGACCAAGGCTCTTTCTTGTGTGTCCCCCCTCAGCCCTGAGAGCCACAGGAAAAGAAAGAAAGAGAAGAAGAAGAAGAAAAAACACAAGAAAGAGAAGAAGAAAGACAAGGAATACAAGCGGCAGGCTGAGGCCTCCGTGTCCCCTGCATGGTAGGCCTAGGCCTGTGCTGCCTCTTGGGGGATGGAGTCCTGGTTGGCCCCTCTCAGTGTTTCTGGACCCCTGATCTCCCCAGGCCTGGGCACCACTGCCACGACTCCGACTTTGACGGCCCCTGCTGCAAGAGAAGGAAGCACAGCCATAACAGGGACAGCAAGAAGAGCCTACCTCAGAGGCAGCATGACACAAACTGATGGCTAAGCCCTGCACCCCACTCACTGTGGACTCCTTGAACTCTCACATACTAGCCTCAGAAAAGCCCTGTTTGGTGAGGCAATAGTGGCTTCCTGGGCCAGGCTGACACCAGCCCTAGCCCAGAGTGGGCCAGCCACCTAGAAGGAACCATTCTGGAAGCCTGCAGACTAGCAGTACACTGAGGCGCATGTTTCGGCCTGCCACTTGGTCAGGTCTTGCGGCAATAGTCCCTGGCTAGCAGGTGGAGGCAGGCCTGCTTTGGAGATCCTAGCAGAGGCCAACTCCCTCTGTCCTGTTCGTGGCTGCAGCAGTCCTGGGCCCTCTGAGAGGTGTGGCTCTGGCCAAGGATGGTTACCTCTATTTTTCTTTATATTGACTCTTTGTACTTAAATAAATTTATTTTAAAAGTATGTGATGGTCCTAGTTAGGGTTGGGAGGTCAGCACAAAGAAGCCCCTAGAAGGAGGGTGGGTAAGCTGGGTGTCCTGCTCCATGTCGTGGGGGTAGAAGACTGGGTGTGTCCCACTCCCCTGGCCCCAAGAAGAGTCAGGGTGCTGGGGACTTGCAGGGTGTGGCAGGAACAGGTGGCACCCTGGCTGGATGCTTCATGTGCTCTTTTTTCATGTGAGGCATGGCTCATACAGTCTTGACGTCTGCATGCATCATGTGGCCCACCTGGGTGAAGACTGAATGAGATTGGGTGCCATCCAGGGAATGAAGGTCAGGGCACTGCTTCCCAGTCTCACCAGGGCAGCCTCCTTGGCCTCTGGTGGTCACACTGCAAGAACAGAGATCTCTCTGGCAGCTCCCCCATGGCACCTTGAGGGGAGATGGAGGCTGTGCCCACCTTGTGGAGAGAGATTCTTCCCTGGTTGGCACAAAGCACCCTGTGAGTGGGCAGTGGACCCAGCACCAGGCTGAGTTAGGCCAAGGCCTCCCACAGTGCTCACTAACCACATCTCACTAGCCAGGCAGGACAGGACGGTAAGCAGAGATGAGCCAGGTCACCATGCTGGAAACTCAAGTTCTCTCTCACATGGAAGCACCCATACACTCAGCAGGTGGGATAGGGAGCCGGTGTGCTCCCCTCATCCTCTGCTGTGGGCAGTCTGCAGTGTGAGGCACCAAGACCCGTGGAATAGTTAAGAGATTTTATTCTAATAGCTATAATTACAGTGCTTGTCTGTTGAAATGAAAACTGAAAACAAGTATACAAAACAGTTGATTACTAATCGTGTAT
>NW_007249428.1:591362-601385 GCF_000164805.1 Carlito syrichta | reverse complement strand
GACTTGGATTCTTAACTATTTTAAAAAACGCACTGAGTTTAGGTTAAAAACCAACCACCAGAATGGATTTCAACACAGCGCTCCAGCCGGGCGCCTGGTCCACCACCGTGACGCCTGGAGGTGGGTGCCTGCGGCCCACCTCCCCCTCAGCACTGACAGTGAGTCGATTTTTCTTTTCACAATAAAAAAAGCTGAGTAATATTGCATAGGAGTACCAGAAACTGCCTCGTGGAACAGAAACTATTTACATTAAATAAAAAGCCGGCCAGGCTGCGTCTGCACATTTACAGCGCGATGCACACGGCACCAGCCACGGAGGCAGCTTCCGGCACTCACACCACAGAGCCGCACGTTGCCACATGAGAGAAAGCGGGGGTGAGAGGGGAGTGCAGGGCTCACTTCTGGTTCCGGAGCTGATTGGACAACCAGTCCAGTCCCTCATAGAGCCCATCCCCGCTGGTGGCGCAGGTGGCCTGAATGTACCAGTTCCTGTGGCGGAGAGAGTGCAGCCCCAGCTTATCCGTGATCTCAGCCGCGTTCATGGCGTTGGGGAGGTCCTGGGGAAACGGGGATCAGTGGAAAGGGCCGTCCCAAGACAGAGTCGGTCCTATCCCCAGGGACCCACCAGCCCTCATCCCCAACGGGCATCTACCTGCTTGTTGGCAAACACCAGGAGGACAGCGTCCCGCAGCTCATCCTCAGCCAACATGCGCATGAGCTCCTCGCGGGCCTCATTCACACGTTCTCGATCGTTGCTGTCCACCACGAAGATCAGACCTGTGGGACAGTAGGTGTCATGCAGATGGGAAACATGGCCCACCTACCATGCCCACAAGCCCAGCTCCCAGGGTCACCCACAGCCAGGTTCCGCCACTTACCTTGTGTGTTCTGGAAGTAGTGACGCCACAGAGGCCGGATCTTGTCCTGGCCGCCCACGTCCCACACAGTGAAGCTGATGTTCTTGTATTCCACGGTCTCCACATTGAAGCCTGCAGGTGAGGGCAGGGTGAGGCCCCACTCGCTGCACCCACTCACCCTAACCCCCACTGCCAGGCGCCTCACCTATGGTGGGGATGGTGGTCACGATCTCACCCAGCTTCAGCTTGTAGAGAATCGTTGTCTTCCCCGCGGCATCTAGGCCCACCATGAGGATGCGCATTTCTTTTTTGCCAAAAAGGCCCTTGAAGAGGTTGGCGAAGATGTTCCCCATGTTTGTGGACAGGCGGCAGGACACTGGCCAGGGACACCTGGGAAGACAGGCGCTGAGTCGGCTCTGTGCCTTCTGGGGACCTGTGGTCAAGGAACCACTGCCCACTGAAGGAAACAGCCTGGCCCACCCCTCCCTCTGGGCCCTAAGCCAGGACTCGAAAAGCTGCTGCCCTCACCTTGGTGCAGTGCCCAAGGCCACTTGGCCAAGGAAGGCAGCCCATCTCCTAACTGCATACACTCCCCACACATGCATAGGAGAGGCTGTGGACCCCCACAGGGCCATCCAGGCAGGCTCATCAGCCAGTCCGAGCCATGGCAGTCCAGCCCACAAAAGCAGTGATTAAGGTGTGTTGCTGCCATGCCAGGTGACCTAAGCGCCAGAGCATCTGCCCCCCACAGTGACCGTGAGATCCCTCAGCAGAGCACAACACTGGGCACCAAACATGTCAGCCGGCAACCCCAGCAGAGCCCGGCCGCCTCTGGGCAGACAATGGGCCCAGGTCCTGCCTCACTATGCTGGGCACCTTTCCTCTTCAGGCAGCTCTGTCCCCAAAAGGGACTTGAAGAAAGGGTGATCAGCCTCTCAGACACTGCCTGCCTCAAACCCTGCCACTGGGGCTCCTGGGGCTTCCCTGAGGAAGCTTCTGCCACTGGAGATGCTCAGGCCTATGACCACATCCTCAACCAACCTCCCCTCCCAGGGTGCCCTGGCTGAAGGAAACAGCCTGGCCCACCCTTCCCTCTGGGCCCTAAGCCAGGTCTCGGGCAGTGGTTCCTTGGCAGCTCTGGTTCAGCTGTGACTGTCCCCAGTGACCTTATCATCTACCATGCCAGCTCTTACTGCCAAGAGATGCCTCCTTACTTGACACCCCGTAGACGATGATGGACCTGATTCCACCATTGTCCCAGATGTGGCAAATTCCCATCAAGCCAGATCAGCACCTTCAGACACTTGCTTCTTTTTGGTTTTGAACTAAATTACCAATTCAGAAATTCACATGAGTTCTGAAATAAACAGAGACCCTATCTGCAGCATTCCCTCTTCTGGGGAAACCAGATTTCCCAGGCACAGAGGAACAAGACTACCCAGAGGACAAAGGGGACAGCACATGGCCCATCTCAGTTCACTCACAAGCACTGCCAGTAAGGACTCCAAAAGGATGCACATGCCCCCAAGGACAGAAAGGGAGGGAGACATCTTACAGCCCAATGCTGACCCCTGGGGACACAAGGACAGAGCGGGGCTATCTAGGAGGGGCAACTGCGCCAGAGTGCAGGTGCCCACTAACTCCAAAACAGCCCAGAGAGCAGAAGACTTGTATGAGATGCTCTGAAGTCAAAATGTGACTGTCCCTTTGAGTCTACACCAAAGTACCAAAGGGCATCAGGGAAAACAAAGACAATACCCAACTCACAGTTCTCAGACTTCACCTCTGTGAGTCCCTTGAAACGGTCCCTAGGAACTCAGGAAGTAGGAGAGGACAGGAGCCCAAGGCACTGCAGTGGGAGAGTAGCAGCCCAGACACACATGGGGCACAGTATGCACACGTTCTGACCATGGGAGAAGCAAGTGACAGGGAACAGAGGAAACCCAAGCACGAAATGAAACAAGAGACCTTCCACAACTCACTCCAGGAAGGCGCAGGCCAGCGGGGACGACACTCAGGGGCTCCTGCCACTGATGGTGCCAGTATGGGGCATTGCCAGACCTGTGGAGGATGGCCACCTGCCCCTACAGGCCTAGAAGGAATACAACACGAAGACATGCTCACAGGGCCATTAGAAACAAGGGCCCCCAGGGAACTGACACAAATGCCTGGACACTCTCCACAATTCACACATGCAGGGAGACACCCTGCAGCCCCCACAGGAGGCACCAGATGCCCACAGTCCCAGGCCCTCCCTACATGCAATTCTTTTTTAACATCTCCAGGTGTGAGAGCCCTGGGGCGAGGCAGCCCACAGCTTAGTGGCACCTGGAGCCTTGGGCAGACATAGCATGCAGATACACTGGACCCTGCAGGCTGCACACAGCACTATTCACCATCCCCAGACCCACAATGTCTCTGTGAGAGGGAAGGGCCCTCTGGCACAGGCTCACTCTGCCATGCCCTGCCAAGTGCAGTGGCCCTTTCCCTACCAGAGTCCCCACATGCAGGCCAAACTCGCTGTTCTGGTTTCCTGGTGAGCCTACATTGAAGTAGCGCACTGGCTCTCGTGGCCTCACCCAGGTGCAGTGATCTCTCACACCATAAGAGGTCCCGTGGCAGGAAGGGCCATACCACAGCTTCTCTCCTGACTACTCTGTGGCGCCACTGCTGGCAGGAAAGGCCTTGAGGAACACAGCTCTCTCCAGGCAGGCCCAAGGAACAATGGCCCAGGGGAATTCCAGGTACAGGGCAGAGAACAGGACACCCCACATTCCTGCCACACCACTAGAGCAAGGGTCAGGAGCAGATGCAGTGCAGTGGGCCACACCTGTTCCATGGCACAGGAACAGCCCAGCCTCGTCTCACACACTGCCAGTGCATGAAGTGGAGTATCCATGTGACACAGAGGGCAGGAGTCACCAAACACGTAAGACTGGGTCCAAGTCCCTTCTCCACCAACCACCTGGTGGCAAACAGAACCCGCATGGTGTGTCCCACTTGAAGGGAAAGCTGACAACAGCCAGAGCTCTTGCAGAAAGCTTTCATTAAAGCCAAAGTCACCAGAGCATCCCTGACATATGGTAGAATGCAGGATCTACACGGCATATCACATCAGTTCTTGTGTCTCATCCAAGGAAACATCACAAGGACGAGACCCCCACAGGGAGTAACCTCCCAAGTCACATCACATAACCAAGGACACACAAGTCCACTTCACCCCAGCACACAGGAAGGGGTATTTCCTGTCTCCTGTGTGTGGCCATGAGTTCTCACCTGACAGGCTGTGTCTAGAGTGTTCCCTTTTGCCAGCACATGGGAGAGTGGAACATGCAACACTAGCAACAGACAGGCACACCTCGCAGAGTGCCAACACCATTGTGACTCAGAGACAGTCACCAGGCACACCGGGGGTGACAGCTGGAGTCACTCCCTAGACAACCAGGTGGATTGTACCTGCACTCACGAGAGAAAGACACAAGAGCTGCCCACTCAGAGCTCTGCCCTCAAGGCCTGCATCTGGGGCCAGATCCAATGAGCCTGTCATTTTAGAACACTCAGGTTGTTTCACAGAATTCAGGAAACACTTAAGAACCCCCTCGACAAGGGGACCCTGTAGAGGAGCCAGGAACCAGCTGGCACCCAGATTGTTAGCACCATGACTGGATCCAGGGGAATGCCTAACAGATCTCACTTTTGGTGGGGTGGAGTCCAGCTAAGATGAGATGGCTCCATCAGCCCAAGAGGCAGAAGCACCCTTCATCAGCATGCACATGGACACTAGACACACATAGCATGCCTGTGGCTCTGCCCCACATGAGTCCCTGGACTAGCACATGAGCGCCTGAGAACCAGGGTCCAGGCTGCACTGTGAGGTTCCCCTCAGACATGCCTCTCAAGTGTCCCTTCTGTCTGTTCACATAACTGTCCCCAAAGCACTTCACTAAACACATGCACACCCTTCTGAGATATACAGGTGTGCAGCTGAGTACACAGGTGGGCTACAGGACCACCTGGGCAGCACTGCCAGGGCCCCCCAGAGGCTGTGTACACACCCTTGTGAGCAAACCCTGCTTGCAGCACCGCAAAGGACACGGCGGGGCAGCCATGATCCTGCATGCAAGGACCTGCTGCTGGGAAAACCATGGACTAGTAGACACTCAACCAAACAAGCCCACAACACGTTGCTGCACAGCCGAACTGCTGGGATCCTGGCCACATGCGGAGGCAGCAGGGTAGTGGCAGGAGGGAAGGCCCTGCCCCAGGTCCCTCCAACCAGAGCCCCAGCTCCCTCTGACCAGAGCCCCAGTTCCCAGGTGAAGCCCCCAATCCTGCTGGAGATGCTTTCCAGATTGTAGGCCCAGAACAGCAAACCCAGGCTTCCACTCCCTGACCCCCCCCCCCCCCCACCCCGCCCAACAGTTCTGCCATGGACACCTCCTCCCAGCCCAGTGGACCTCTTCCACCATTGCAGGAGAAGCTTCCTGGCTCCTGGACCAGAGTCCCAGGTCCCTCCAGTGCCTGCCCCCCTCCCCCAGCCATGTTCTCAGCACAGAGGCCAGCCAGGTCTTCACAGTGACTGCCGCAACACATACATAATGTCCATAATGTGCTTCGAAACACCACCCTAGCATCCCAGAGGACAGCAAACAGACGGCATGAACGTCAAGGGACTTCATGACTGCACAGGAGGATCACCCTTGCCAGGATGCTTGTACCCTGTGACTGACACTGCCAACCTCAAGGACAGGTGTGCTCATGAAGTAACCGCTGTAGGCATGCTTTCTTCTGGAAACAACTCAGTAAGCTTCTGAAGAGAACCAAACATCCCCTCTTTGATTTACAAGGTGGCTGCTTTCCTAATAACCCAGCCCAGCTGCTGAAACCATGCAGATCCCAGTGTCTCGCAGCATACCAGGTCAAGTGCAGGACACGAATACACCTCTATCCTTGCGAGGGTCAGGCAGGATGCCACCATCAGAGCCCAAGGCAACCCCAGACTCTCAGATCCCTTCTGGGGCCACACAGCCCCCAGGGCCACCATAGCAGCCTCCCACCTCACGAGCTGCTCCTGGCAGGTTTCCAAACCCCAGCCCACCCACTTTGCACTCACCGTCCCAGGCCACCCCTTCACAGGGCTGCTCAAAAGGCACCATCAGGAGACATCTCTGCTCCCTGAGCAGCTTGGTGGCACCCACCCCAAGGCCCCACCCCGAGCAGGCCTTGGGCTTGGAGCAGGTTTTCCTCCCCACCATCCCACTTTCCTCTGCTGAGCACAAGCGATGGCAAAGGAGAGCAGAAAAAAATAGCAAGAGAGCAAGGACGAGGTACAGAGCTCCACAAGGCCAATGCACACTCCACGTTGTGCTTCTTCCCAAATCAGTGTCAAGAAAATCCACAGAACCAGCAAGGAATTTCATGCTGTTTAAAAGCTACACTGGCACGTGGCTCAGTCTGGACATTCTTTTGATGGTTCAATGTGGGAACCAGAGGTATAGATGCTATGAACTACTGCAGACAAAAGTGTGGCATCCCAGTGATGACAGACACAATGGGAGGGGGCACATGCACAACCCACTTTCTTTCATCTCTTTTTAAAGACCAGTCTGGTGCAGGAGCCAGAAGAGAAGAGCAGAACCAGAGCCCATCTGCAGCCCCAAGAGATGGCCCCACCCTCCCCAGGCCTCAGGTGGCTCAGGCAGGAGAGGTGCCGGAAGCTTTGAATATTTTCAGCTAAGTTTCACTACCAATGCCAGAAGATGCAGCGTTCTAACAAGAAACCGATCCCTGAGAGGGTTGCGTGAGGAACTGTGCAGCATGCGGGAGGCCAGGGCAGGCACACACGACGCTTCCACACCCACTCCGCGGAAAGGGGCCACCTGTCCCTTCAGCAAGCCCATGTGAAAGAGTCTTCAGACATGAAAGAACCTGAACCATGAGATCCTCCCACAGTGTGTGCAGTTCCCTCACAGTGTGCAGGGCTGAAGTATCACACCACGGGCAGCCCACAAGCAAGCCAGTACTGCTCTAAAGAGGACATCTCACTGATGAGAAAGTTTTCAGCTATAAAACATACTATTCCGGGAATACAGGAAACTCAGTTTCTCCTGCATCCTCACAACACAAGTTTACTCTGACACCAGATGTGGGGCTCTTCCCCCTACAAGTGAGCGAGCAATGAGTTCTGCAGTGGACACCACAATTCAATTCCGATACCACCTACCTGGAAACAGCATCAGAATCCACAGGGCAAGGGCTCAGCCCCCATAACATCCTGCTTCCGACGCCAAGCCCAGGTTATCTTGCCCATGTTTCTGACTCACAAGCTACAGCTTGGGGACCCCACGACTCTTCCTTGGGCTTCATTAATTTGTTAGAGCAGTTCACAGAACTCACGAATGCTCAGGTTTCCTGCTTTCTCATAAAGGGCATTGCAAAGGATATAGAGAAAGAGACGGTAAGGTGTCAGGTGTGGGGAAGCCCTTGGAGCCTCCAAGTCCTCCTGGGGCACCGCCCTCCAGGAAGTGCGCTGTGAGTTCAGCTACCTGGAAGCTCTCCAAGCCCAGGGCTTTGGGTTTTGATGGAGGCCTCATTACATAGGCATGAATGACTAAACCACTGGCCACTGGAAACCAGCTCAACCTTCAGCCCATTTCCCCTCCCCGCTGAAAGTCCCAATCAAGCTTTGGTCATTCCAGTGACCAGCCCCACCCTGAAGCTACTTAGGGGCTGCTAGCCACCAGTGGACTCATTAGGGCACAAAAAGAAACCATGTATGCCAGGAAATGGGAGGAAACCAGATAAGTCTTGCACAATCCCACAACCCTAC
The DNA here is from genome assembly GCF_000164805.1 of Carlito syrichta. Lineage (NCBI taxonomy): Eukaryota > Metazoa > Chordata > Mammalia > Primates > Tarsiidae > Carlito > Carlito syrichta. Next base: position 593,699 of record NW_007249428.1, on the reverse strand, counting down.
ATTTCTGACTTCCTGCAATGTGCACATGGATGGCCTCCGCCTCCCATCCACATCACTCCACAACCAGTGCACTTTAGGCTTCCCGAACCAAGTCACTCCCAAATGCAGCATCTGTGGAAATCTGCCCCGTTCATGCTGTCCCTGTCTCTTCCTGCTTGTCACACACTTTCCTGTCATCAGAGCTATTCTTCCCTGTGTGCTAGCTGGCAGCAGGGTGTGTAAAAACCAGGAAACCAGCAGCAGTCAGGGACATGGAGGAGGCTGGGCCCCAGGACTCGGAAGAGCCTGAGAATGGGCCCTGGGAATGGAATTGTGCAATGTGTCACTGCTCACCAGGGGTTTAGCAGTCACTAAACCTCCAAGAGTGCAAGGCAGCAGCACGCCCGTACCTGCACAGCTGTGCTTCAGGGGTGTACCCACTCACACCCACTGGCCCTTCACTTCCCAGCAGGAAAAGGCTGAGCCTTTCCAGGAGATTCCCTCAGAACAGCAGGCAGGATGTCTCCAGCACCCACCCAAGCAAGGAGGAGCCATAGCACAGAAAGGCCAAGGTGTCCGCTGAACCTTTCCAGCCTTCTCTCCCAATTACCTCCGACAGGGCACTTTACTTCCTCTTCCTCCCCATGGGAGTGAAAGGTTAAAGGGGAGAAGGCCTCTGAAGGGCAAGAGCAGTTTACATTCACAAAAGGTGACACTTCTCAAAAGAATCCAAGCAAGCCATAGTCCCACACAACCCTACGAACCTGCACGCAGTTTTCTTGGTCAGCTCTCCTTCCACACAACCTCTGCAGCTGCTACCCACAGCACACCATACTGCAGAGAAGAGCAAGGCCGGCGTTCCTGGCCCCGGTTGCAAGCCTGCATGTCCTACCACACGGTGCCGTCTGCACAAGGCTAGACCACATGACCCAGAAAAGCAGTGAGGGTCAGAACTGCTTCAGCTTCCCACTGCCTTTCTCCCAGTGAGGGGACCTTGTCTGTGAGTCAGCTGTGGCCCAGACCCATTGTTCTCAAATCTTTTCAGCTAGTGAGTCTACACACCTGCCTCCTGGCAACAGCAAACTCCTACAGCTGCGGGGTGGTGGTGGTGGGGGTGTTGGCTCAGTGGCCAACACACCTTAAGACAAGTGGCAGCTGCACTCCCGCCCACATGTGAGCTGAAGACAACACATCCCCGGCCACGTGGCCCGGCAGAGTTGAGATCAACACCTACACTGCTGACCCCTCTAGACACTGCCTGCACTCCGCTTGACAGCAATGCATTTCAGGAGCTTCAGTTCTGGTCCCTCGGGTGGTGCTGCTGAAAGTTCAAATCAAGGGAGGCCACCATTCGGCGGCCACATGTGCTGGACGACGGCCACCAAGCAGGGACAACTGTGCCGTGGCACCCTACACTGCGGAAAACGCCAGAACCACCAGCCTGTGAACAGCCGCAGGAAAACTGCTGACCACTAACTCCCAGCGAGAGCTCCTGCCGTCTGCCCAGAATCGGCACCCACTCTGCAGCTCTCACTACGGGGAACTTCTGACCATCCAAAGCCCCCCCTCCTGCCGTGATTTCGCATGCAATTCCGCTCAATCCTGCAAAGCGGCCTTCGCCGTCGGGACAGACGGGGCGCCGCCGGGGTCAGTCACCAGGACTCCGGGGCCGCAGATCTGGCTGTAACCTCATGGGCCACAGCACCAGGGCAAGCCAAGAGAAAGCGCCGGTCCGGTCCAGTCGAGTCTGCGCAGGTCGCTCCGCAGGCAGGTTAAAGGCTCATCAGCCCGGAAAGGCGCTCTTATCTACCCGCTCAGACGACGTAAGAAAACCATCGCGAGGTCAAAGCAAGGACCCACCGGGGCCTCGAGTGCCGACCCCAACCACGCGTCACAGAGCAATGGGCACTCCGGGCTCCCCCCCCAGATTCGCAGATGCACCCGCTCGAGAGCCCTGTACAGCATTCTGGGCGGGGCGCGGGGTCCCTGCCCGCCTTCCCCTCCCCCAGCGTTCGGCCTCGAAAGAAACAGGACCTGGAGTCGCAAGCCGAGGTGGAGAGGTGTAAGCCTTCACCGCTGGCGTGACCTTGACGGCGCCTCGGGACCGCCCGGGCCTCAGTTTCCCGGTCCCCGGGACCACCGCGCGCCCGGTGGCCGTCCGCCCGCCCTGGGAGTGGGAAGAGCTCCGCGACCTCGCCAGACCCCAGCGGCCTCCTCAGCCCACCATCACCTATCCCGCACCGGGCGACCTGGAGGAGAGGGGCAGAGGAGAGGGACAGGAAGCCCGGGCTTCCTGGAGGACAGCGGCGTCTGAGGCGCACTTCCGGGCACGGCGGGCGGGGGGCGGGGCGCGGAGAG
>NW_007249428.1:570693-591267 GCF_000164805.1 Carlito syrichta | reverse complement strand
CCCCGCTCCTCGCGCCCCACGCTGCGTGCCCTCACCTCGGCGGCAGCTGCTGCGAGCCAGGCGTTGGTTTCGCTCCCACAAGATGGCGGCTCTGACGGCGGCCACGTCAGCGACTGCGACCGCGGGGCACGCCGGGTAGGGGGAAGGCACGCCAGAGGCCCCCCCATTGCGCTCCGCGGCGCACGCGCGCTGACTCCGAACGAGCTGCAGGGGGCGGGGCCAGAGACGTCCCGCCCCGCCCTGGCCCTCGCGAGCAGGCGTCTGAACCTGTGCGATTTGTCGGTGGCGCCCTCCTGCCTATTTCGCAGATGGAGAGACTGAGGTCCCTGGCAATCCCTGCGGAACCAGTGCAATGGGACCTGGGTGCTTCACACTTCCTGGGAGGACTGTGTGAGGACCAGAGAACGCAATGTTCTTCTCCGCGGTGTCCGGGGTCCCTAGTCCCTTGGCTGGACACGACAGCAAGCCCTGACACTGCGGAAACCTACGCCAAAACTGTGTTTGCAGCTGTCCCGCAAGGTGGTCAGGGCCAGAGGGCATGACCTAGGGACAGGGCTGCCTGGGAGTGTTGTCATGGCCAGAGGAGACGGGGACCCGAGCCTGGGGACAGCGCTGTCTGGGAGGGCAATCAAGACGGCCTCTGAAGAGGTAGTCTTTCAAATGGGATCCAGGCAAGGTGTAGGAGCCACATCTGCCAGGAAGCCCTTCTAAGGTTGGGCAGAAAGGGACTGGGACTCTTGGGACCTCTCTGCGATCTGCATGTTTGAGGCCTGCTTATGACCACTACCCTCAGGTGCCTCCTCAACACACAGCCCTGGTGCAGCTGGGCTGATGGGCGTCTGGGTGAGGGGGTCTTTGCATCTCAGTGCCCCATTTTCTCCAGGCCAAGCCCAAGGGGCCACTCAGCCTGGCCAGCGGCCTCCTCCCCTCTCTGCCCTGTGGTCAGGGTGTCATCTCTGGTCTCTGGTCTGAGTCCCCAAGTGTTCCCGGGCTGCACCTTCTGACACTGTGACAGTCCCTGCAGCGTGACCCTCTGTCCCTGAGCTGCCTTTCCTCCCCATGTGTGCTCCTGGCCCACATTTCTCTCCATCAAGTGTGATGGGGTTGTCTGTTTGGGGTGGTCTCTCTCCCACTCTAAACACACCAGGGGACGGGTGCAGAGACCCATGGAACCTTCTGGTGTGCTGGCTCCCTGTGCCCAGGGAGAGATCGGGGCCTAGATGGACATCCATAGGGGTCATGTGATCGCAGCATCACAGGCTGTGTGGCCACTTTAGAGCCAAGGACCAAGGCCTGGGCATGGGATCCCTGTGGGTAGAAGGCAGCTGGATGGCCCTAGGTTCATCCCTGGGGGTCTGTGGGAACCACAGGCCACCTTTCCTTCCTTTAAATTAAAAAGCCAAAAGTGCAGGCAGGAAGGCAAGTGTGTCATCTGAGTGTGCATCTGCACACCAGCTTTAGAAATAATGAAACAAATTTCTGGGTGCCTGCCCAGGTTGAGTAATGTGCTGTCTTCCTGATTCTGGGCTTCTAGTCCTCCCACCAGGGAGAGGGGGCATCTCCAGAACAGCTAGGTAAAGGGAGCCTGGACCAGCACTTCCAGGAGCATTCCTGCCCAGGAAGGAGGCCTGCTGGGAGCTCAGAAAACTTGAGTGTCCTGGGAAGAGCCCCAGCTGTTCCCCAAGGCTGCCAGGGAGGGGTCCCTTCCCTCTTTTCTGAGGTCCTGGGGATGGGACCAGCTTGGGCCAGGAGGGGCGAGGTGAGCCAGCTATGGGAGCAGGGAGGGAGGTTGGCCAGGCTGGGGCTCCCTGCCTGAGAACCACGTCAGACAGGGATACAAGCAGGTGACCTCCCAGGACAGTGGGTGGAGGGACAGGTGGCCAGAGTAAAGGGACAGGGTCCTGTGTGTGGGACCCACACATGACCAGTATGGCCAGGTGAGGGGGAGCAGGAGCTGTTCACACCCCAGGACCCCAGGCTAACCCAGTGCCTTGTGCAGCCTCCGTGTTTGGGGTGTGAGTTTTGTGGCACTTGAGCCAGGTTACAGGTGCTCAGATAGGTCCGTTGTGTACCTGATGTCACACAGCTAGAATGGACCCCACAAGAGGTTGGCCCCCACCCCCCAGTCTGCTTGTGGCCAGTATCTTTGCTCCTTCCCCAGCCCTGCCCTGGCTCTTGGAAAACAGACACTTTGGTGCCTCTGAGGCTGCAGTGTTACTTGAGCTCTGCTCTAGTGACAGAGAGCTCACTACTGTACCAGGCAGCCCAGCCTACTGGGTTGGCTGTGCATCACATTGGGCAGGGAGCGTCCACCTCTCTGGGATTTTCTGCCTCTCTCTGCCCCCACACAGTTCCTCCCCTCACAGCCCCCAAAGGGAGGCTTTGAGCATCTAATGCTGAAGAATCTCGGGTATGGTAGCACCAGGTGGTTCTGTTGAGTAGCGCTGAGTCTCAACCCAGCCCTCAATGTCCAGGACCAGGGAATGGGAAGAGCTTTTTACCCTTCAAGACTTCCTTGGAGGCTGGAGTGGGGAGAGGACTCTGCCTTCTCTGCCCCCACCCCCACCCACGCCAAGCGTTGAAGGCATTAGTGTGGCTGTTCTGGTCCCATGGGCCCTGGAGGAGCCACCCAGCCCTACCTTCTTGGCCTGGGCAGGGTCAGGACTTGTTACATTTGACTGCTCAGAGGATCACGGCTCAGCGACATGGACTCTAGGAGCTGGCTTAGGGCCTCTGCCACCTCAGGTCCCTTACAGGCATTGCCTGTTCCCTTAGACTTGCTTCAGCTTCAGTTTCCCCATCTCACACCAGTCCTTCATCCCTCAAAGGAACGCCCAGAGCTGTGCATAGCCGTCCCCCAGGCCAACGCGAGGCCTTAGTCCCCCTGCAGGGTCTACCCTGGGCAATGACTGTCTTCTGTCTTGTTCTGGCCTCACCTGGGTGGACAGGTACACAGCAGCAAACTGTGTGCCTTGGTGCGGGGGCTTTTATTAACTGATGCACTTCAGCATTTCCTTCGGCCTTGAGTGCAGCAGCATTCCCAGACAGTGACGTGATCGTACCTCACCGCAGCCTCAACCTCCTGGCTCAAGTGATCCTTGTACCTCAGCCTCCCAAGTAGCTGGAACTACACCACCATGCCCAACTATTTTTTTCTTTATTATTATTATTATTATTTTTAGAGATGAGATCTCACTATGTGGCCCAGGCTGACTTCAAACCCCTGGCCTCAAGTGACCCTCCTACCTTGGCCTTCCAAAGTGCTGAGACTACAGGAGTGAGCCAATACACCAAACTGGAAATATTGTTTATATCCTCATACTGTTTATGTAGAGGTGGCGTGGTCTCATCATTCCAGGGTACTAATAAGAGAACTTCTGACCTCTGTCTATACTCACCAATCCATCGCTCCATCAGAATAATAAAATACCCGTCATCCCCGAACTTGCACACCACACCAGTCTCAAAGTGTCTGACAATGGTGTCTGTTTCTTTCATCACTTATCTTAGGGTTAGTGAGACAGAATGTTCTCCGCTTGCACACACGGGGCCCCTTCCCACTCAGACTCAGCCGGTGGCCGGCCGTGAGTCCTGCCCAGTTTCAGACATCCCCTTCTACTGTGGCCTCGGCAAGTTGTCTGCCTACTAATTTCCCCCAAGTCCCCACGGCGGTGGTTAGGTGGAGTTCCTGGCCCCACTGCAGTCAGTCAAGGACTTACCCACTGGTCTGATCTGGACCCGCTGGTGGAAGGACCAAATATGCAACCAGAAGGATTAGGTCCACTAGGTAAGCAAGAGGACATAGAGCCACAGAGGCCGGAGCCCAGTAGTGTGGCCTGTGAAGGGGATCCTGACTCCAGACTGTGTTGGACAAGTAGGTCCCTTCAGGCACCTCTCTGGGCTGAAAATCTGCATTTCTAACTTGTTCCAATGAGGGAACTCTGCTGGCCCAGGGAGCTTTTCTGGGGTGGATGACGGGGTAGGGCAGACCACTGACCAGCCAATCTCTTCCAGCCCAAGGCACTAGGATTCTAAGACTCTGCTGGCTGGCGGGAGGGGCGGGGTCTGAGGGTCGGTGCTCAGGGCAGCAGGGAGAGGGGCAGGGTGGAGCTCTAGGAAGAGTCCCGAGGCACCCCCAGTTCAGAGTTGGAGGGGCCGCTACACCCTACCCCACCTCAGGAATATGGCACTGATTGGGGTGTGGGCATGGCATTGGATACAGCTGGTCTGGCTTGGTTGTGAGAGTGGCCTTCACTCTTGGGCCTGGTCATCGCCCTCTGCCCCAGGCCTCTGGGGGGCATCCACTGGGCACCCAAACTGCCAGGTACCACTACCTGAGAGCCCAGGTCCCAGGAGAGACTCCCATTGTGTTGGGGAATCCTGGGGTTATCTGTTCTCTCCACCTCCCAGCAGAAGACAAGCAGCTGCCCAGGTGACCAGCAAGGAGGCTTTGGGACCAGATATGCTTCTTGAGCTTTCACAGGGTTTACCTTGGAAAATTGAAGGTATAATTAGCATACAACAACATGCACATGCATGTTATATGTTAAGTGTAGGTTCCCATGCGCTTGGGAAATGTATATATCTATTCCAAAAAGACTGAAAATACCTTCATCTCCCCATCCCCCACCACCAGAAATCCTATCTCCAAGTCTCCAATCCTTGGCCACACCATCCACAGAGAACACTCTAGTTCTTACATCCCCTCATTAGGGAGCAAAGGGTCCCTGCCCCCGTCCTGTGCCCTCTCTCCTGCAGAAGAGCTCTCCTGGGTGGGTCAGCAGAGCCCACACCACTTTGGGCTCTGGGGAATAGGAGAGAGGGATCTCCCTAGTCTCCTTCCAGGCCAGACGTTAGGACCCAGGATTCTGCAAAGGGACTGACTTGCCCTGCAGCTCTGGACAGTCCCAGAGTCTGCTTCTGAGCTCAGAGCCCCTGGGATCTGGCCATGCGCTACCCCAGGGCCTTGGAGGGTGTGGAGCTGTTTTGCCCAGATCTGCTCAGGGCAGAGCTCTCCCAGAGTGGTTGGGGCGGAGAACAGTGGGGTCTGGGGTTGGGGCATCACAGCCAGGCCAGTGGCATGGACCAACACTGAACAGACTGCAGCTCTATTTGTGGAGACGTCTTGGCAGCAAGCAGCCATTGCTGCCAATGTACAAGAGGCTAAACAGTCTCTCGACAAAAGACCATGCTTGTTAGGACATCAGGTAAGGCTTGCTCAAGGCAAGCCTAGAGTTCAGAGTTCATCACTTCTGTGTGGCAGGAAGTCAGGGATGGGAGAGATGTGACCATGGACAACTGGAATTGGGGAAGGGCTTCCTTTTGGAGTGCCCTGTTTGGGGAGGGAGTCGTGTGGGCAAAGGGGCAAGGAGCTCACCTGGTTGAGGCCTATAGAGGGGTGGGAGAGAAGCGTACATGGGGGCGTGATAAGGACCCACAGAAGGCTGACTGGGTGTGGAGCCCTGGCAACCACTCAGTGACTTCCCCAAGGGGGTGGATGGGGAATTGAGGAAGGGGATGGCCCACGGGCCTTGTGAGGTAGAGGCAGAGTTAGGGGGCAGAAGTATGGACTGTGTCAGGCTCCCCCCAAGAAGTTGTTCTCTTGAGATTCGCCACCAGGTGGCATGTCTGTCATTCCAGCTATTCAAGAGGCTGAGGTGGGAGCATTACTTAAGCCCAGGAATTCAAAGCTGCGGTGAGCTATGATTACACCACTGTACTCCAACCTGGGCAAAAGAGCCGGACCCTATCTCTAAAAAAATAAAATCAAGTCAATTCAAATCAAATCAAGAGGGCAAACAGTAGCAAGGGGACATGAAGTGGCTTGGCAGCAAAGATATTCATCCAGACCCTTCCTCCGAGGCGAGGGGAACTGTTGGTCCCATCTGGGTTCTGCGGCTTGTTGACAAGTGTCTGCCAGCCTTGGTGCCTGGAAATGACCTTCCTGTGGATAGCGTCTCAGCTCGAGGGCCAGGGAGTTCTGGTGACCCGGTGCTGCTCAGAAGTCTTGAATGAAGTAAGCGCCTGGGTCACCCCAAAGCTTCCTAGAAGGTAGGGCTGGCACCCTTCCCCCCATCCACATCCGCTGAACCTCGGGATGGGCCCTGGTTGGAAATGGCCTTGGTGGCATCATCAGTGAGTGATCTCGAGAGGAGACCACCTGGACTGGGGACCCTGAGGCCAGGCAGGCATCCTCTAAGAAAAAGAAGACAGGGCCGGGCTCGGTGGCTCAGCCTGTAATCCCACGCCTTTGGGAGGCTGAGGTGAGTGGATTGCCTGAGCCCGCAGGTTCGAGACCTGCCTGGGCAGCGAGACCTCATCTCTACAATAAATCAAAAAATCAGCCAGGCGTGGTAGCGCACGCCTGTAGTTCCGGCTACTTGGAAGGCTGAGGCGGAAGGATCGCCGGAGCCCAGCAGGTCGAGCCTGCGGTGACTGGGAGTGGCCACTGCACTCCAGTCTGGGCGACAGAGTGAGACTCCAACTCAAAAAAAAAAAAAAGAACAAGAAGACAGGGCTCGAGCAGACGGGAGAGGTCACACAAGGATGGATGAGACAAGATGAGGGACCCTCTCCTTGAGCTCCTGGAGAGTGACCTCCCACAGAACCAAGAGAAGTCCCTGGTAGGGGGTTTGGGGTGGGAGTCATTGGGTGCTCAGCTCTGGGGAAGAGTCCGGCTGGGCAGGGATTTGGCCCACTGTGCAGGCCAGAGGGCTCATGGCTGCCTGAGGAGAACCCCCTCCTTCAGTTGGCACCCTCAAAGCCAGGCATTCATTTAGAGGAGCCAGGCGTGGAGGACATGCCCTCCCAGGGTGATTGTAGAGGGACCAGCATGGGATGGCATGCTGAGCTCTCTTGTCTAGGGGTCTTATGGAGGATGGCCCCTGGCAAGTGTCCCCCTGTTCAGAATCCTGGTGCCACCCTGCTGTCTGGGGCAAGATTGGACACCGCACAAATTCTGATTTTTTTTCTCATTAAAAAAATTTTGGTAAAATACATATAACATAAAGTTTATCACTTTAACCCCTTGTTCAGTGTTCAGATCAGTGGGCATTAAAGATATTTGCGTGGCTGTGTAACTATCACTACCGTCATCTCCAGAAAGTTCCTGCTTCCCAACCTGAACCTCTGTCCCCATGGAACACCAGTTCCCCATGCCTCCAACCCCTGATACCCTTCATCTACTCTCTGTCCCCATTAACACCAGCTTCCCATGCCTGCATCCCCTGACATCTTCCATCTACTCTCTGTCCTCGTGGACACCAGGTCCCCATCCCCCCAGTCCTGGACACCTTCCATCTTCTCTCTGTCCCCATGAAACACAGTTCCCTATGCTCCCAACCCCTGACACCCTCCATCTACTTTCTGTTCCCATGAACCCCAGCTCCCCATGCCCCTATCCTTCAACATTCTCCATCTAGTCTCTGAATATGAGGACTCTGGAGGCCTCAGATAATGCAATAATACAGGATTTTCCTTTTGGAACTAGCTTATTTCACTCAATCTCATGTCTCAAGACTTGTCCCTGGGCATGTGGCAGAATTTTATTTTTCTTTCGGGCTGAGTATTATCCATTGCACAGATGGACCATGCTGTGTTTGTCCATTCCTCTGTCAGGGACACAGGCTGCACCCACCTGTGGCTGTGGCTTAGTTGTACCCCTGTGCACGAGGATGTGTGCATGTCTTCCCAAGTCCTGCTCTCAGTTTGTTTGGAGTGCTTCTAGAGCTAGGGTCGCTTTCATGCAGTGTCTCTGTTTTATTTTTTGAGGAATCTCCAGATTCCACAGTAGCCGTGGTATTTTACTTTGCCACCAGCAGTGACTAAGGGTTACAAATTCTGCATATCTGTGACCACTTGTTGTTTTCTGATTTGTTTTGTTTTGTTTTTGAGTCGAAGTCTGGAGTGCAGTGGTATGATCACGGTTTACCACAAACTTGACTTCTTGGTTTCAGGCAATCCTCCTGCCTCAGCCTCCCAAGTAGCTGGGACTACAGGAACATACTACCATTCCTGGCTAAATTTTTTGTGGAGATAAGTTCTCACTATGTTGCCCAGGCAAGGCTTGATCGCCTGTCTTCAAGAGATCCTCCAGCCTCAGCCTCCCAAAGTGCTTGGAATTACAGGTACGAGTAACTGTACCTGGTCTGTTTTTTTTTTTTTTTTTCCTTAATTGATCTACTCACTGGTTTTTACTTTTCTTTTTTCTTTCTTTCTTTTTTTTTTTTTTTGTAGAGTCTCCCTCTGGCGTCCAGGCTAGAGTGCAGTGGCACACTCATAGCCACCATAGCCTTGACCTGCTGTGCTCAGGAGATCCTTCTGCCTTAACCTTCCAAGTAGCTGGAACCACAGGTGTATACCACCACACCTGGCTAATTGTTTTTTTATTTATTATAGAGACAATGTCTCACCAAATTGCCCAGGCTGGTCTCGAACCCCTGGGTTTAGGTGATCCTCTGGTCTCTACCTCTCAAAGTGCTGGGATTACAGGCATGAGCCACTGCGCCCGGCCACTTTCATTTTTGCTTTGAAAGCAGCCATCCTAGTGGATGTGAGCTGTCTCCTTGTGGATTTGTCTTTTGTGTGTCCTTGATGACTGGTGATGTTGAGCATCTTTCCCTGGCTTGCTGGTCGTTGGTGTGTCTTCTTTGGAGAAATGTCTGTCTCCCCTCTCATTCCAGCTTGCTGGATTCTGCCATGCTACTCCTCAGTCCGTCAGGTGGCCAGGCTCCTGCCCCAGGGCCTTTGCCCTGACCCCTCTCTGGTGCACAGGTTTCTGCCCTACAGTGGTGGAACATCCCTCTGCTACCCCTCCTTTCTCTTTTTGTCCATGCCTGTGTGATCTATTTACTTGTCACATTGCTTTGTCTGCCTTTGTAGTTGGCACACCTGAGCTACTCAAAAATGCTTGTTGAACCAGCAGAATTGGGCTGATTTCAGGACAGGAGCTGACCAGGCACAGTGGTTCATGCCTGGAATCCCAGCACTTTGGGAGGCCAAGGCAAAAGGATTGCCTGAGCCCAGAGGTTCAGGACCAGTCTGGGCAACTTGACAAGACCTTGTCTCTACAATAAATTTTTAAAAATTAACTGGGTGTGGTGGCACACACCTGTGGTTCCAGCTACTTGGAGGACTGAGGCAAAGGTATTGCCTGAGCCCAGTAAGTCAAGGCTGCAGTGGCCGTGATTGTGTCACTGCACTCCAACCTGGGCAACAGAGTGAGACTCTGACTCAAAAAAGAAAAAAAAAGAAAAAGAAAAAGAACGGGGCTGAGGGGATGTTGGCCTGTGTATGGGCCACACGGAGGGAGGACGAGGGCGCACTGGGCCTGCAGAGGGCAGGCAGGCCTCCACACCACTGCATTGACACAAGACCGGGGACAGGCAGTCAGCTGGGGGCGCTGCTGCCCAGGCCATGGCTCCTAAGGAACCCACCCCTCGGCCTGACCCCGCCTGTCTGTCTCATTCTCCACTTAACTGGGGCCCTTCGGAGTGCCCACGGAGGTTAATAAAAAAGTACGACTGAGCCAGGCTCGGTGGCTCAGCCTGTAATCCCGCACCTTTGGGAGGCTGAGGTGAGTGGATTGCCTGAGCCCGCGGGTTCGAGACCTGCCTGGGCAGCGAGATCTCATCTCTACGATAAATCAAAAAATCAGCCAGTCTGGGCGACAGAGTGAGACTCCAACTCAAAAAAAAAAAGTACGACTGAAAGCCTCCCTGTCTCTGGCTTCTGCTGCCCACTTCCCACCCTGCATCTGTGCCTGAGGCCTGGGAGAGGACAGAACCAAACCTGGGGTGCCCACACCCTGCACACCTGTCCATGCAGCCTGGAGTTTGCAGGAAGGGGAGAAGGGTCCCAGATCTCTGTGGGGTGTCCTAGGCAAGTTCCCTGCTCTCAGTAGGCGATGATTGTCCTAACTACCCTGAAGTTCTGCTGCACCTCAATGTCCTCACCACGGGAGAGCAACACTCGCCCCAGGGGAAAAGCTGTCAGGGTCTGAGAACCTGAGACCCTATGTCCCTGGGCTGGGGTAAGTGAGGAGGCAGTGGGTGGAGGAAGGGAACAGAGGGAGAGACCCATGGGCAGGGACAGGTGGGCCTCTCTGTGCTGTCAAAAAGGGAGGTGACAGAGCATCATGCCTGGCTGAGAGGACAGGCACCTAGGCATCTCAGGGCTGTGGTCCCTGGCCAGAGGTTCCCATGGAGCTGGAGAGAAATGAGCACCCAACATCAGGAGGTTTACCACCTATACACAGGAACAGATTCAGAGCTGGAGACACCTGCCACACCAGTCGGTCATGAGGTAATATCTGCAGCCAGCCTCAGGCCAGGACAGTCCAGAAGCCATATGACACACCACAGGTGCTAGAAGGGAGCCCAGGGGAATCCCTTGTCCTGCAGGGTGGACTAGGCCATCCCAGATGCCAGCAAACTATATTCACTAGAACTCAGGGCTGTTCAAGCAGGGATCACTGAGGAGGAATACACAAGGAGCAGTCTATCCGCCTTCTGGCTCCAGAGCCACTGGTGGATAAAGCACCTCACAGTGGGCAGAGACACATCAAACCTCTCAAATCCAGTGCTGGCCACAAAGACTTGGACAGGACAGCAACTGCTAAAACAGTCCAGAGGGGAGGATGAGACTCCTCTCCATTAAAAAAGACCAGGCAGGTTGTATAAGAAAGAGACCAAAAAGAAAGACCAACAGCCTATTTCTCCTTGTCCTGGCCAGGGACGACACCCCCAGGAACCAAAGTCTGCACCTGCATCACCTGCAGTGTCCTCAACTGAAGGGGTCCTCTCCTGCAACATCCCCCCTGAACTGTCCACCCTGCGGTGTCCTCACAAGTACTGTCCCCACCTGCTCTGTCCCCACCTGCTCCGTCACCACCTGCACTGGCCCCACCTGCTCTGTCCCACCAGCTCTGGCCCCACCTGCTCTGGCCCCACCTGCAGTGGCCCCACCTGCACTGCCCCCACCTGCTCTGTCACCACCAGCTCTGGCCCCACCTGCTCTGGCCCCACCTGCACTGGCCCCACCTGCACTGGCCCCACCTGCTCTGGCCCCACCTGCAGTGGCCCCACCTGCACTGGCCCTACCTGCTCTCTCCCCACCTGCACTGGCTGTCCCCCCCCACCTGCACTGGCCTCATCTGCTCTGGCCTCGCCTGTACTGGCCCCACCTGCACTGTCCCCACCTGCTCTGTCCCCGCCTGCTCTGTTCCCACTTGCACTGTCCCTACCTGCTCTGCCCCAGCATCATATGTCCTGTCAGTTATTCCTAGTCACTTTCCAGCATTTCAGGGTTGTGGCCTCTTTGGGGGGGCAATTGTTTGTGGGGAACACGTCCTGACCCTGTCCCATGTGTTGCACGGTTAAGGAAGATGGCAGGCTGTGGCCATGTGTCAGGAGTCTGGGACACCCATCCAGGCCCTGTGCAGGATCCACACCCAGACCATTCACACCTTCCATTTTGCTCCAGATCCCACCCAGAGCTGTTGGTGTGGCCTGTGACCTCTGGCTGTCCTGTAGTTGTCTCAGGGGCCCTGTGTGAGGGCTGGACCTCCCTGAAGGCCAGTCTGAGAGCCTGGGCATGTTTGAGGGATCACATGTAGGTGCCCCCACCCCTCCCCAATCTTTCCCAGATCACCCCTCTGTGTTGCCCTAGGGATGTTAACTGCCCAACTCAGCCTAGCCTGTGTGCAGGTCAGGCTGGGGATGATGGGTCCAGTGAAAGCTGGGTCTGGGGGGAGTTTGGAAAGGAGAGCTGGAAGGAGAGCTAGTGAACTGAGCCAGGCAGATCTCAGATGAGGTTCCCCACCCCACCCCAGAGGCATTGGGAAAGGATCTGGGACCTGGAGAGCCCTGGGCTGAGGGTCCTGCCCTGCCCTTGGGTCTGGCTATTGGCCCAGGAGAGGGTTTGTTCCCTGGGTACTCCCTGTAGCTCAGACTGGGTGAGTTCTGGCCCCCCAAGGTGCAGCTGGTACCAGCCTTCAGGGCCCTTAAGGGGATGGTGATAGGCTCTGGAATGGGGTCTAGGTAGGCCATGGAGCTGGAGTGAGCCCTGGACTCAGTGGGAGCCACTGAAGGTTGTAGAGCAGGGTCTGGGAACAAGGGAGCAGAGCACACAGACCCTTGTTGGAGACGGTGAGAAGGCTATTGCAGACACTGGGAGTTGTCTGAGGCTGGGGTGAAGGAGATGGGGGTGAACTGCATGTATGACCAGAAGGAACAGGAGAATCTGCACTGAGACTCAATTTCCTACTCCATAGATCAGAGGCACTGATGCAGACTGGAGTCACACCAGATGGTGGGTGATACCAGCTATGACACTCAAACTCCAGTTCATGGGCACTGGGAAGCCACAGAAGGTTCTTGAGCAAAAGTAAGGTGGGCTCAGGGCAGTGCCATTTGTTCATCTGTCTGGCCTGTATCTTCTGCGAGGCCCTGACCCAGACCTGGGCAATGACAGACACACTTAGGGGAGAAGCAGGTGTCATCTCCAAGGTTCATTCCCATCTGCAGACACCATGGCCTTCCCCAGAGCTCCTGGTGGAGTGGACACGAGCTGACCTGCTCTATAAGGACTGGCAGCCAGGCATGGTGGCTCATGCCTGTTGTGCCAGGTGGGTAACAGAACAGTGCAGGTAGGGACAGTGCAGGTGACCCAAGTGCGGACATGGTTGCTGGAGCCTAGGAGGTCAAGGCTGCAGTGTGCTGTAATCACACCGCTGAACTCCAGCCGGGCCACAGAGCCAGGCCCGTCTCTAATAATACATGAATAAAGGGGCTGGCAGTGGGTGTCAAGTGTCCATGTCCACAGCAGGCAGGGACAGGGAACGGGGTGCAGCCACCCTGGTGCCCGGGCCAGGCTGGGCGAGGTGAGGTGAACCTTGGCCAGGGCAGGAAGCTGGAGTTGGGCAAAGGCTTGGAGCTGCGACGCCTGGAGTGAGGGAAGGGACAGACAGCCCGAGGACACCCTTCCTCTCAGCAAGCCCTCCCTCTACCCCCACATTGCCTACATCTGGAATTGCACTGTCCATGCTCCTGCTGGACTTCCCAGGCTCCTGATTGTACCTCTGCAGGTGGCTGCTAGGCCGGAGGAGGCGCTGCATGCCTGAAGAGGGGCCTGACATGCACTGTTGGAAGGAAACTGAGGCCTGGGACAGGAGCTGGCAGAGCTCTCATCCCAGCTGAAGTAGAGTGTGGAGCACACTGGGGCACCTGAGGGCACGGGCAAGCTTCTGGGGCTTCTCTTCGCACAGAAGCCTCACTTCTTCTTAGGAGCCCTCTTGGGTTACTGCAATCCCAAGCCTGTCGGACCAGGGGCGCCAGCAGCAACAGGTTTGGCCTCCCCCTTTAAGCCTCGATGGCCTGCCCCCTCCCTGCCCCCAGCCTGGGCCTCCCTCTGCCTCCCTCCCTCCCAGCCGACCCAGTGTTTGGGTGGACAAGTCCTCCTCATCTCGCACCATAAACACCAATTTGCAGGGCCCAACAGCCAAATGACTGTTTACTGTGTGCTCTAGGGGCTCAAGTAAAAAAATAAGGGGCGGGGGGAGAAAGAGCAAGGAGACAGCTAGGAGCTAAACAGCAATTAGCACTTCTGATGAGCTCTGGCAGCTGTGGGCGGTTCCTAGGCTCTGGCTGGCTCCTCCCCAGGGTTTCCCTGGCTGTCAGAGGTGCCTGGCCTGGCCCAGTGTCCACAGGGATGCAATCTCGGAAGAGCTGTAGACACAGTCCCCAACACTCACTTCCTCCCAGAAGCCCTCTGGGGGGAATCCAGAAGACAGCCCAGGAGTCACAGACCAATTTTGCAGGGACAGACCCCAGGCCAATCCCCTGAGCCTTGGGCATCGCCCTGGGAGGTTTTGTCAGCAGGACTGTCAGCCCCAGGCCCATGCTGGCCTCCAGGTGGCGTCCTGGCCCTGCAGAGCTGGGATGAGTGGGTGGGGCGAGTGCCTGAGAAGCCAAGGGGTGCTGGGCAGAACGCTGCCAACCTGCACAGGAGGGACCACAGGTCCCTCCGAGACAGTAGAGGGAGAAGGGGTGTTCATGAAGGGTGTGTGGAGGGATAGAGGGCAGGCTGGGTTAGACTTGGGCCTGTGTGAGGCTACAGGGAGAACCCTCTCCTGGGCCAACAGGCAGACCCCAGGGCAGGGCAGGACACTCAGCCCAGGGCTCTCCAGGTCCCAGATCCTTTCCCGATGCCTCTGGGCCTCCAAGGTATGCCTGCTAGGGTAGGCCTGTAGTGGCAGGCAGTGGCTGGGCACAGAGCCTGGGAGGAGGTCTTAGAGCTGAGGGCAGAGGCTGGACTGGGGTCACAGGACCCTCTTTGGCCTCTTGCAGTGGGTCCTCTCCATGCTGCTAGGGAGCTGGGTTCTCCTCTCTGATGACTGGCTGAACTCGGGCCCATGAGGTGACTGCCTTCCTTGGTGAGATGCTGTCTGCAGGGAAAGGGCTGGAGGGACCTGGTGGCCAGACAAGACTCAGGGGTGGCCTGAGGACCTCTCAGACACCCCACCCCATAGACGGGAGAAACCAAGGTCCAGATAGCAAGCAGGGTCTGGCATTGTCTCTACCACACCCCATTCTTGGAGGGAGTGTCTGGGGGTGTGAAACCCCTGCATTCAGTTCCCCTTCCTCTGAAGGGTGTTTCCAGGCCTCCCCAGACCTCATCGATAAATTTCTAGAAGGTCACCTCCCCAGGAAGGCCCCAGGGACATGGGGCACCCTGGATTCTTCCTGGCATTCCTCCTATCTCCCAGGGTTCCCTGAGGCTGTAGCAGCCTACCCCCGCCTCGGGCAGGTGTAGGGGGGGTTGTATCTGACCCAGTCTAGTCTGGTCAGTTTTCAGGTCCTGGGAGCTGATGGGCCCAGAGCTGGGTCAGGGGTTCCACTTCTCTCTCATGCTTGGCCCTCCAGGTGGATGGCTGGACCAGACCCACACTGGGTGGGGTGTCCCACTGGGTGGGAAAGAGGCCATTTGCTCCACTGACTAGCCTCTTCTCCCAATTCAGCCCACCCCACGAGGTCCCCCAGCTGACCTGGTGGTGATAGCACTCTGGGGCTGGGGAAAGACCAGGTCTAGAGGGCCTCAGGGTATACCTGGTCTGGACCCGGCTGCCAGGGGCAGGGCAGGGTATGGTCAGTGAGCAAGGCTGGCTCCTGGCACCCACCCATGTTGGGCATGGGGATATTAATTCCAGCAGGAAGTGCTGCAGGCATCCCGAGGCCAGGAAGAAGGAAACTGAGGCCCTAGGACCCAGCAAGAGGGAGTCCAGGAGGGGTGTAGGAAGAGGGAGGGAGGGGGGAGGGGAGTGAGGAGGCAGTCACACCCCCTCCAGGACTTCAAAGCCTGAGGGTGAGATAGCCTGCGGGAGATGGGTAGGTGGGCCAAGGCCTCCAGGCCTTTTATATGGTTATTCCTGTCCTGTCTCAACTACCTGTGAACAGGCCCTCGGGCCCATTTCCTCCCTGGGCGGAGGGCTGTAAACTCCCTGGGGAAGTGTTTCTGAGGGCTTTGGGGGGGTCTGGGAGACTGACCCTGGGCAGGTGAAGAGCCAGGCTGGGTCCCAAGGGGCACCAGATGAAGCAGCATAGTCAGCCAGCCCCTGGGAAAGACCCCTGTCCCACTGCCTCAAGCATAGCAGAGAAACTGAGGCCCAGAGGGTAGATCCTGCTCCAGACCAGCTGTGAGTTGAGGGTTTCACCTCCCACCCAACCTCTCACCTACAAGTTGGGTTTGTCCTCAGGCCCCTGCAGGCTGTGACATTCCCATTTCTCAAAGACATGACAGCTCTCTTCTTGTGGGTCTGCCCTCTGACAATTCTGGCGGCCATGCACTGGGGTGGGGCTGCCGAGACCCTCTTCACAGTGGTCCCTCACATGGGCCTGAGGGGAAGCTCAGGGGTCCCTTACCTTAGACCTGAGGGGGAGCTCAGGGCCAGCACCAGGACCCCAGAACTTCATGGGTCCTTACATGCTATCAGTCCTTAGGGCCCCAGCAGCAGGGACAGAGCCAGAGTTAGGATGCTGAGCCTTCTCAGTCCTGCCACTCCTTTGTGCTGGGCAGGTGGCCTTGTCTTTGTACCGACCCCCTAAGGCGCCCAGCCAGCATCTGGGCATGTGGGCTTTGTTCCCCCAAGCCTGGCCCTGCCAACTCTCCAACTTCTCAGGTCCCCACAGCCCAGTGACCAGGCCCATGCCCCCACCCAGCCGCCTCCCCATCAGGTGGCACCTTTCATCTGTGAGGTCCCTGGAACCGGGGCCCCAGCAGGTACCAATTTAGGGTGGCCTTTGCCTGGGGCCCTGACTTAGGCACTGCCCATGGGATGGGGCTGGCAGAGGCTCTTGTGGGCACCCATTCCTCCCCCAGGGACTGACCCCTTATGGCTGTTGTTCAGATGGCCTGGCATAAAGCAGGTTCAGGGTCATCTACTGGTGATACACCCCAGTGGGAGGATGGGCATCTATTCTTGGCCCTGGTCCAGCCCCATGCCCTGAGTCACTGGCTCTCGTATTACAGATGGCAACCTGGCTCAGTCCCACGTGGGAATTCTTCTGTGGTCCTGAGGACCTACCAGGGCAGCCCTGCCTGTGGTGGGTCAGGGCCTGGAGCTGCAGGTGGGCTCTGGGGTGCAGCTGGCCCCAAGGCCCCAAGCCAACTAGGCTCTGGGCTGGGTGTGACACTGAGATGCCCACAGGCCTTGGGGGTGCAGGAAGGTGAAGGGGAGGGGCACTGGAAGTCCAGAGCCCTGAGTCCGTTTCCTTCTTGCCTGGGATCTAACAGGCCCTGGTCCAGGTCCCTCGGTGGCTAGAGCTCTGTGAAGCACGCATTCCCTGGGACTACCACCAGGCTTCTGCATCTACCTCATTCCCTCCCAGGCCTTGTTTCTTTTTTATAACTTTAGTTATTTTTTAGAGTAGGGTCTTGCTCTGTCACCTTAGCTGGAGGGCAGTAGTGTGACTCTAGCTCACAGTAGCCTAGACCTCCTGGGCTCAAGTGAAGTTTCCACCTCAGCCTCCTGAGTGTCTGGGACCACAGGTGCGTGCCAGCCTTGTCTCCTTGACCATCCTGGGGTAGGGGACATTTACTTTGTGAGGGTCTATATGACTGCTGGGTACCAGGAGCTAGGCAGAGGGGGCCATGCCTACAAAGGGCCCCTACCCTGCCCCATCCACACCCTGTGCCCAGCAGGTCATGGCTGTCCCTTGGCAGAAGGTGCTGTGACTTCCTGCACCCTGTAGGATGCTGTGGCATCTGGAGCTGCACAGTCATGTTATGCCCAAAAGGCCCAGTGTAGTGAATGGAGATACTTGGGGCCAAAAGTACTGCCTGCTATTTGTGCTCCAAGGGCACGGGGAACTCCTCATGTTGGCCCTGCCACAAGGGCTGAGAGTGAGTACTCTAACTTGCCCAGAGAGGGTGTTGAGGCCTGGGGTGCCTTGTCCTGTGGTCCACCCTACAGTGCCTACTGTAGGTGCTGGGGAGGTTAGTCAGTAGTCTCTGTAGTCTCTCCTCCAGCCTGAGCTGCTGTGCCCCCATGGACCTGTCCCCTCCCTGTGGAATGCCATCCACATCCGGTCTTTGCTCTCATCAGAGGCCATGCCTCAGTGATGTTTCCTCTTATGCTTGGCCTGGCCAACACTGCTCCTTCCCTGGAGGTGTCTCTGGCTGCTGCCCTGGCATGGTCTCCTACTCCGGGCCAGCCCCAGTGGACATCCACACATCCCTACCCCTCCCTACCCACCACCAAAAGTCCAGCAGAGACCACAGGCTTGCACACTTGTTTCTTCTTTTACTTTCCCATTGTTTGAAACTCACAAGCTATGACTAAAATAATTTCTTTCATAGAAAGAAAAGGAAAAAAAACACATCTGTTCATCTAGCTCCAGTGTACGGTAGATATAGCAGCATCGAAAATAACATTAAAACCAACAATGCAGAATTCGAGGCAGAGGATAGCAACGTCCCCTCTTCTGGGGTCTCAGGGCACTTGCACAGCCATGTCTCTTCCTGCCTTCAAGGTAGATGGTTCACAGTGGCAGAGACCAAGGAGCACTGTGGTGGGTGGCTGGAGTTCTCGCAGGGCTCAGGGCCTCTCTTCATTCCTGGCTGGGAAGATAGGTCAGGAGGGCAGGGGCACAGAGCCAAAGACTCCAGGGCAGTGACCGGTGGCAGTGGGAGGTGGGGGGAAGAGGGGCTCAACCCTGGCCACAAGGGGCCAGGAAGGAGACCAGCACCCAGGACCTCTGCAGCATGTGGTGGACTGATGTTCCCAAACCTCCCTAACAACCCCAAAATGAGGCCAGAAGCTCTGGACAGCCTTGGAGGTGGATCCCTCTTCCTGCCTTTTCCCTTACAAGGGCTGCGGATGGAGGGAGACTGGGAGGCTTCCCACTCTGCTTTCCTGTGATGGGGACAGGGTGCAGATGGGGAGAAGACCTGGAGGAAGGGCCAGCTAAGCTGGCTGGTGAGAGCCAGGGTGGTGGAACAGAGGCTGGTTGAAGTTTCCTGGGAAGTGAATGGGGTGGGGTGGGGTGGGGGTGGCGGGCAAAGGTGGGTCCCAGTAGGAGAACGTAGAAGTAGGCCTCTGTGAAGCCCCTTCTCATTCTCTCAGAACTGGTTCTTGGGGCTGGGGCTGGAGGACTGGGGGACTGCAGGCTTTCCTCCATAGGGTTACCTGGTCAGGAGGGTGGGCTCACCCCAGGCTGATGGGTGGCACAAGCTTTCTTGCCTGTGTCATTCCAGAGCGAGGTGCTTGGAGAGGGCCTCCGGGATCCCAGAGGCACGGGGGGGAAGGGATTGGGGTCCCTCCCCCGAAGTGACCCCAGGGGTTCTCCCTGGCTCTACACAGTGGGAGGCGGATGGAACCTCACAGGGGGCTGGGAGGGCATGGCAAGCTGAACCCCTGATCTGGAGCCATGCACCACTCAGGAGGGCAGACCCCAGAAAAGAGTCCCATCCCCCAGAGTTCTGCCCCAGCCTGGAGATCCATACTAGAGAGAAGCCCCGCCCCCACTGGAACTCCGCCTCAGACAGACGCTTCGCCCCTGCTAGAACCCCGCCCCAGAGAGGAGCCCCGCCCACCCTGGAGCTTCATCCTTATTGGAGCCTGCTCCGGAAAAGCCCTGCACCCATTGGAGTCTCTGGAGCCCCTCTCCCACTAAAGCCCCACCCCCAGGAAGGCACCCACACACAGCCCTGCCCATCCAGAGCCTCGTCTGGGAGGTTCCCTGCTCCTTTGGGAGAAGCTCAACCTCTCAGACAGGAGCCGCACCCCCAGATAGGAGCTCTGCCCTCTCCAGGACCTCACTCCTTCCATGGAAAAGCCGTGCCGCCCAGCAGGTGGGAGCTCACGCGTCCAGGTGAAACCTTGCCCCATTTAGGTAGACCTCACCGGTCCAGAAGGGCCCCGCCCCATCCAGGTGGGACCCCTCCCATCCAGTGAGTCCCTGCCACATCCAGGTGAAACCCCACCTGTCCAGGTGGACCCCACCCGTCCAGGAGGATCCTGCCCCATCCAGGTGGGACACGGCCTGTCCAGGTGTCCCCCGCCTGCCCAGGTGGACTCCACCCTGTCCAGGAGGAGCTTGCCCTGTCCAGAAGGATCCTGCCCCATCAAGGAGGACCCTGCCCCTAGCCAGGTAGGCCCTGTCCTGTCCAGGAGGAGCCTGCCTCATCCACCTGAGACCCCACCCGTCCAAGGGGACCCTGCCTGTCCAGGCACGCGCCTACTTGCAGGTGTGCACATCGTAGACGCGTGTGCACTCCTGGCAGCTCACGTAGCAGCACCAGTGGAACACACAGCGACACTTTTCCCGGCGCCGCTCAGCGCGGGTGTTGTGACCACGGCCGCAGCACAGCAGGTCGCATCCGTCGATGCCGTGTGAGCTGACGTTGCAGATGCGGTCGCGTGTGCCGAAGGAGCCTGTCTCTGGGTTGGGCTCGCAGAAGTTGGGCGAGGCCTCGTAGTAGACCAGGTCGCGTTCTGTGGGCGCCTTGAAGTAGGCATAGCGTGGACGCAGCGTCTCCACCCAGCCACGCGCCTCGCGGTGCTTCTCCACCACCATCTCTGATGCGCTGTCATACTTGTCCTTGAGGAAGTCGCCCACTGCGCGGAAGTCGGGCTGTGACCACCAGCATGTCTTCACCTCGCAGCTGCCCGACAGCCCGTGGCATTTGCATTTGAGGTGCAGGTGGCCGGTGATGGCCTGCAGGGGCACAGCATCAGGACCGGGCTCTCCTGGGGCCTGCTGGGCCTGCAGTCTCCCTCCACAGAGCCCAGCAGGGCAGAGGGCAGGACCCAGGGCCACCCCTTCCCCTGACTCAGGTATTGGTGCCCATCAACCCCTCCCTCTCATACTGAATCTTTCCTGTGGCTACCTGTGGAGTGACATGCCCCCTGCCCCCTGTCCCATTTGTTTAGTCTCCATTTTCTTCTTTTTTAGTTTTACTTTTGATCACAGTTATATTGGTGCCTACTTTTTCAATTTTTATTTATTTATTTATTTATTGAGTTGAAGTCTCACTCTGTCGCCCAGACTGGAGTGCAGTGGCACACTCCTGGCCACT
>NW_007249428.1:555977-570586 GCF_000164805.1 Carlito syrichta | reverse complement strand
GTGGGCTCAGGCAATCCACTCGCCTCGGCCTCCCAAAGTGCTGGGATTACAGGCTGAGCCACCGAGCCTGGCTGGTGCCTACTTTAAAGAGTGTGATAGTTTCCAAGACTTGTAGAGAAGAACAGGAATTCTGGTCCCACATACAGTCCCTTGCCACATCTACAGCTCTAATAACATACCTGTCTCATTACTTCTTGATTTTTCAGTGTTTGGTCTTACTTACGGGACTCTCACTATGAAGGATGGGAGTTCATCTCTTACTACCCACCACTCTGATGCACACTTCCCAACTACAAGACTTACCACCCTAAACACCAGCATAATTTCAGACCAATATTCACTCTGACAGTATTGTCAGAGTTAATTGTCATACTCCACTCAGTATTGCCAGAGTTAAATGTCATTCCACTGAGTCAAGTGATATATTATGATGACTCTTCCTTCCCAACTTGACTTTTTTTGGTTTCTGTTGTTAACACGCACGTCACTGGTTCAGCCCCCAATTCTCCCTTAACCGTCTAAATATCCTCTACAAGATGTTCAGACACATCACATATACTATAAATTTCATCTTCTTGGAGATATGTTTTCACCAGAAAAGGTCTTGGAAATTTTGTGAACTGTGCATGTCTGAAAACAAATCTTTTCTATTATCTCATTTCATTGATAGCTTTGTTGGATATTAACATTCTTGGATTAAAAATCATTTCTACCTCTCAAAATTCTGAAAGAATCACTCCATTCTCTTCCAGCTTTCATTGTTGTGCCTGAAAAGTCTAATGTCATTTTGATTCCTGATCCTGAAGCCCAAACTTTGTTCTTGGAAGTATGGAAGGCCTCCCTGCATCATAGCTCTGAATTTCCCAACAGTATGTCTGAATGTGGTCCTTTCCCTCTGCTGTTCCAACCACTTATGGGACCGTTTGGCCTGAGGCCTATGCTCTTCAGTTCTGGGGACCTTCTGGTCTCATGTCTTTACTGGCTTCCTCCTCTTTGTTTCCATCATATTCTTTTTTTGGCCAGATCCTCCAAATCTGCTTTCTCCTATTTTTCACCTCTTTGCCTTTTTTCCTACTTTGTGGGAGGATCTCAACTATCTTCCAAACTTTCTCCTGAGATTTTTGCTTTTATTATCATATTTTTAATTTCTAAGCACTCTTATTTTTTCTCTTTAAAATGAATATTCTGTTGCAATGTCATAGATTTGGTGTTTTAATTTCCTTGAGGAAATCAATGATAGTTTTTTTGAAGTTTCCTCTTTCTTTACAGGGTCTTTCTTCCATGCACATGATTTTTGTTGGTTTGTTTTGGTCTTTCCCATTGTTGTTAGAGGCTTTCTTTCCTCAGAGGTCTGTGGCTCTGCTGCTTGCTTATATTTAAAAGAAGGACACTAAAATCTGTTGGGAGCTCCTGTGAATGGGAGGAGCTTGTCAACTTAAGTCATTACTACAGAGTGATCTAGCTGCGTTGTTTCATTGGGGACGTCAGTATCTTGAAGTCTCTTATTTTGAGTTGGTCAGATTCCTTGGAGTAGAATCTCCCATTCTCCTGCCTGAAGGATAATTGCGGCTTATTGCCAGCACTAGGAGATCAGGAAGAGAGGTGCTGTATAAACTTCTATTTGCAGAGAGACTGTTTTCACTTTGGTGGCCCCACCCTTGACGTACTTGGTGTCCCACAGACCAGAGACCTCCAGACTTACAGCATGGTAGAGGGAAAGGCTGCTGCCTGCTTATGAGAAACTGGGCAGAGAAATGAGTGGCAAGGTGCTCTTGAATAAGCTTTCAATCAAGTATTTGCCTCAACTACTCGAGACACCAGATAATAGAAATTCTTGGACTGGGTTTCAGATTTCTCCTCTACTGGCTTAGACTCAGTTTTCTTGGGACAACTTGAGTATTCATCACCTGCTTTTCAGCTTTCAAAGTTTTGTTACCATTGTCTCCTCTTCTGTGTTTCATATTCTTATGAGTATCTATCTATTCCTATTTATATCTCTCTTATTTATCTATCCATCTAATCTATTTATATCTCTATCATCTATTTATCTACCCATCTCTATAATTTCTATTTATATCCATCTATATCTGTTTATCTCTATCTTATCTAACCTATTTATATATTTGTGTTTATTTATATCTTTATCTATCTACCTTTATTTATATCTCTCATATCTCTATCTCTCTATCTACTGCTCTATCATCTCTTGCTCTGTCTAAAACGTAATTTACTGCTGTTTTGCTGGGGTTCCAGGATGGTACAGATGGAGGTACTTTTGTTCAGCTGGTCATTTCTAACTGAAAGCCCCCATTTATTCTTCAGCCCTGCAACTTCCATGTGATTCTTGACCAAATCTGTCATATTCTTTTTATAGTTTCTAGTTTCCTGCTGAAATGTTCACATTTGCATTTTAGTTTTGTGAACATAAGTATTTTCCTCTCAAAATCTGTCTATTAATTCCAGGATCTGGAGTCCCCGTGGACTTGTTTCTGTTGTTTTTGTTGATTAAACTCATTGTGTCATGTGACAAGCTATCTCTGATTGTGTCTTGGACGTTGTGTTTGAAAAGTTTTTGTAGAAAAATTTTGAGGCCTAGAATAAGGTTATCATCTTCCTCCAAGGCCAAGCGATTTTCCTGCCTCAGCCTCCCAAAGTGCTGGGATTACAGGCATGAGCCGCTGTGCCTGGCCTCCAAAGAGGTTGTGTCTGCTTTTCTAGGAGCATGGGAATACCAGCAGTTTGGTATCACTTTAATCCAAGTTCCAATCTTGAGACATTTATAGTCTACACATGTGCACAAGGGCTGGTTGACTTCTGGTTTTCCTTTATTTCTTGGGGTGCCAGCCTACCCTGAGGGAGGATTTATTAGAGCTCTCATCCCTGTGTGTGGGGTGGGGGGTTATCTCTGTGATTCTGCCCAGAAATGAAGTTCAACCTCCATAGTTTCTTTCAGATCTGCAAGCTGCCCCAGATCCCGACTCAGGGTCTGTCTTTTTCTGGATCAAGGACTGCTAATTCCTCACTAGATGGTTGGTTACTTGACACTTAAGAATCATTTTACAGAGGTGTAATATACATATGTGCAAAAGATGCAAATCTCACAAATTACCAGGGCACCAGCTCCTCAGAAACCTCTGCTCTCTGCCTCCCCACGGTATAGATTCTAGCAGCACTTCACATGACACTGTGCACCATATGTGTGTATTAGCCATTGCTATATTTTCTCTCAAAAAGTGGCTTTCAGTTTTTCAGTCAACTTTTCTATTGGGTTGTTTTTCTTTTCTTTTCTTTTTCTTGATTTTTAGAGTTCTCTTACTTCTTTTCTTTCTCTCTTTGTCTCTTTCTTTCTGAATCAGGATCTTACTCTGTCACCCAGGCTGGAATACAGTGGTCCAATCACTGCTCACCATAGCCTCAATCTCTTGGGTTTAGGTAGTCCTGCCTCAGCTTCCTGATTAGCTGGGATTACAGGGATGCCACCAGGACCAGCTAATTTTTTGTAGAGACAAGGTCTTGCTATGTTGCCTAGGTTGGTCTCAAACGCCTACCTCGGCCTCCCAAAGTGCTGGGATTACAAGCATGAGCCACTGTACCTGGCTCCAGAGTTCTTTGTATATTATAGCTTTTATGTGCATGAGTGTGTTTTCCTGTGTGGGTTGCCCTTCACTTCCATGGCATCATCTTTTTATGAACAAAAGTTCTTAATTTAAATATAGTTCCTATTATTTCAATTTTCTTTCATCATGACTGGTTTTTTGGCCTGTTTAAGACATCTTTGCCTTCTCTAAGCTCACAGATATATTCTCCTATGCTTTCTTTAAAAAGTTTTATTGTTTTACCTTTCCCTTTTGGATTTGTAATTGGTTTTTATAGACGGTGTAAGGTAGGGGGTCAAGATTAATTTCCTTTCATACTGCTATCTGTTTTAGTCTATCCTGTGCTGCTACAACTGAATACCCAAGACTGGGTAATTGAATTCATTCTCTCACAGGAGGCTGGGAAATCCAAGATGAAGGCACTGGCAAGTTAAGGCCTGGCTTCTCTGCTTCCAAGATGGTGCCCTGACTGCCCTGTCCTCCAGAGGGGAGAAACTGTGTCCTCACGTGGCAGGAGAGAGGAGAGAGACCACTCCCATAATCCCTTTTGACAGCAGCATTAATCCATTCATGAGGGTGGAACTCTGACACCTCCCATCAGGCCCCACTTCCAAACCCTGTTGCGATGGGGATTGAGTTTTCAACACATGGATTTTGTTTTTGTTTTTTGAGTAGGAGTCTCACTCTGTCGCTCAGGATAGAGTACAGTGGCACATTCATGGCCACCACAGCCTAGACCTGTTGGGCTCAGGTGATCCTTCCACCTAAGCCTTCCAAGTAGCTGGAACTACAGGCATGTGCCACTGTGCTCAGGTAATTTGTTGATTTGTTGTAGAGACAAGGTCTTGCCAGTTGCCCGGGCTGGTCTCGATCCCTTGGACTCAGGCAATCCTCTCACCTCCATCTCCCAAAGTGCTGGAATTACAGGCGTGAGCCACCTCGCCCAGCCTAACACATGGGATTTGGGGCCACAGCACCACCTAACCAATGGAGCACCATTTACTGAAAAGCTCATCCCTACCACAGAACAGCACGAGCTCCTCTGTATGAACTGGGCAGCAATATGCATGTGCAATTCTACATTTTTGACAGGGTGTGTTTTATATTGCATCTTGCATCTAAAGCTGTCTTCTGTAGATTAGTCTGAGCAGTCAGTCTACTTATCTACTTCCTCATTGTTGGAAAATGAGTGTCTCATGTTCTCTCTTCAACCCTCTGCAATCCCCCGAGTTTACTGACCCAGGCTAGCCGTCATCTTTGTGTTCCTAAATCCACCACATGCTACTTAGTCCTTACACCTGCCACTGTGCAGCAGCAGTGATTCCTCCTCTCTTTGTCCTTCGACCTTCTGACATGTCCTCTTAGCAAGGTGCTGCAGTCTGAATGTTTGTGTGCCACCAAAATGCACGTGCTGAAATCCTCGCCCCCAAGGTCACAGTGGAGGAGATTAGGTAATGAATGGGATCTGTGCCCTTATAAAAGACCCCGGGAGATTCTCACCCCTTCCACCATATGAGGACCCAGAAAGCCCCAACTGTGAAAAGGCCCTCACCAGATCTGGAACTGCTGGGGCTGTGATCTTGGATGCCTCCTTCCGGAGCGATGAGTAATACGCTTCTATTGTTATAGACTATTCCATCTAAGGCATTTTGTTACAGCAGCACAAGTGAACTAGAACACAGGAAGTTCCTCACAGGCCAGGCTGGGCTGATGTCCATCTGAGGACCCTTCTCCTCCCCTTGCACTCATATTCTACCTAGGTTTACCACTTGCTGCCGGAGCAGCACTCCAGCCTCCCCCACCTGAAAACTGCCAGCCGCCATGATGCCTGGTCACTTGCATCTCCTCACTGCAGAACTCCTCATGGCATATGGCCCTCTTCCTCTCCAACCTTTGCAGAGGCCACCAGGCAAGTCCTTAGCTGTTCCTCCCTCTTGGCCTCCCAGGCCCGCAGGTGGGCTGGCCATCCTGCAGGAACGCACTGGGTGGGAGGCAAGTGGGCCTGCCCCATCATCACTCCTCCCCAGCAGGTCACGTGTCCCAAGGCCAGGCACACACGCCCAGGAAGGTCCTCTGCCCAGGACCTACCTGGCGCCCAGCCTCGTTGTTGTGGCGGTTCATGGCCGAGCGGGCATCCGGCCTGTTCTCCCGGGCGTCAGCAAACTCCCTTGACACCATCCCGCCAAACTCGACGTCTTCGCTGCAGCCGCCCCACTTCCAGCCCTCACCTGGCGAGCCCTGGTGGCGGCTGCTGCAGCCACAGATAGCAGCTGTGCCCTCTGCGCATGAGCGTGTCACTGCGAAGGCCACGCCAGCCGAGGCAATAGCATGGACAAAGGCCGACTCCCGGGTGGCTACGGAGAGAGGAGAGACGCAAGGTCAGTAGGGCTCCCAGAGGGCTGTCATGAGCAGGGTGGGTGTCTTTGTCCGTACGAGCTGCTGTCAGGGAATAACCAAGGTTGGGGAATCATAAAGAAAAGAGATTCCTTGGGCTCACGGTCCTGCAGGCTGCACAGAAAGCATAGTGCCAGCGTCTGCCCCTGATGAGGTCTCAGGAAGCTTCCGCTTGTGGCGGAAGGAGAAGGGGTGCCTGTGTGTGCAGATCACATGGGAGAGAGGAGGTGAGAAAGGGAGGGGAGATGCCAGGGTCTTTGTAACAATCAGCATTGGCTGGGTGCAGTGCCTGTAATCCCAACATTTGGGGAGGCTGAGGTGGATCACTTGAGGCCAGGAGGAGTTCAAGACCAGCTTGGGCAGCATAGCAAGACCCCATAAGTATGAAACTAAAACATTAGCCAGGCGTGGCAGCCGCGCCTGTAATCACAGCCACTCAGAAGGGTGAGTCAGAAAGATCGCCTGAGCCAAGGAGGTCAGCTCTGTGGTGAGGTATGACCACGCCACTGCACTCCAGCTTGAGTAACAGCCAGACTCTGACTTTGACCACCATCTGACACTGGCGGACAGAGTACATGCTGTTTGCCAAGCATTGCATTCAGAGCTGGGGAAAAAGCAGGGAGTTAAATGGACATAAACCTGACCAACTGATAGCAGGAATTTGGCAAGCCAAGCCAGAAACCCACTCCAGGATTTGGAGCCCCACAGGCTTGGTCCTAGACCTTGGCTGCCTCTGGGGCTGCTTTGCCATGCTCCCCAGAATCTCTGCCCTCTCTCTTCAAGGCCTTGGACTGGAAATAGGGGGAAGGGAGCAGGAAAGAGGCCCCACCTTGAGGATAGAAAGGAGGCCATGAGGCGCCCCCACAGCCAGGTACCTCCCCCAGGGACAAGGTGGGGCTACAGGGCTATGCCCCATGATGTCCCCAGCTTCTCCTGGGCAGAGGCTCCTAATGGCCCCTTGGGGTCATGAGAGAGTCGTCACCAGGCACTGGGATCTCCCTACCCCGCCTGGGCACCCATGGATTGTTCCTCCTGGGGAGACAGGCTCAAGCAGGGGTGCAGGCTGTCCTGGAGGGCCCTGGGAGGATGGCACCCAGGCCCGTGCATGCCCAAAAGCCCAGTGGGCAGCAGGGAGTGGGTGGGGAGTCAGGTGAGCATGTGCACACACCAGACACGAGCATGGCCTAGTCAACTCCACATATGGCCACCACTGGAAAGTGCATGTTGCTCTTGCACCAGGGCACACAGCAGAGTGTGCTTGAGGCCAGGCTTTCCACTGGCTTCCCCTCCAGTTGGCAGAGGCCCCCCACCCCTCCATCCTGCTTCCACTCACTCTCCGGTGGATATGCCCACACTCCCCTGATGGCCCCCTGCAGGCCTCGATTGCCCCGTTCCCTCCCTGGGACCCTGCCCAAGGTGTGCCTGAACCCTGTGCACCCAATACCAGCCCAGCAAGAAATCCTCCATTTCTTTCATGCCCACCACCCACTGCCAGCTCTGGAAGGGCTCTGCCTACTGGCCAGAGGTTGTCCACGCTGGAAACCCAGCCTTGGTCCCACTGGCCCTCCGGCCTCCTGAGGTATCCCTGAGATCTCCCAGACATTCTTCTCCTCCTGGCTCTTCTCCCTGAGTCTATCTGCTGCTGGACCCAAAGAGGCTCTTAGGAGGGACTGGCAGCCCAGCCTTCTGTTTTCTCTCCCACCTACACACACATGCACACGCACACATGCAAGCACACATGCACATACATACACACGCACACACATTCACATACATGCAAATGCATATATACACAAAGTGCATGCACACACATTCACACATGCACACACATGCATACAAACATACATGCACACAATGCATGTACACATACAAACAAGCTTGCACACATGTAGGCACACAGAGACACACAGAATGTACACACACATGTATACACATTTACACATATTCACACATCTATGCATGCACACACCTGCATACCCACATGCACACACGCTGCAGGCTGAGCTCTAGCGGTGCCCCTCTGGCGGTGTCCACCCCCTCCTGGATTCTGCAAGGCTGACTCCTCCCTGGTGTCCAGCCATACTCGGCCTTTTGTCCTCCCCTTGGACTCCTTCCTCAGCTTCTGCTGTGCTTGCGGCATGCCTGGCTCTGTGGGTAGCAGCAGGGCAGTGGCCAGCATACCTGGCGGCCACTCCTCCACCAGGGCCATTTGCCATGACTCTTCCCTCCTGACTTCCAGCCTGGAGCACTAGGCATCCCAAAGGTATTTTCTGGGGTCAGAGGGAAGGGCAGGAGTCCTGGACTGGGTAAGGAGTCAGGAAGGCCTGACCCCCCTCCAAGGCACTCAGGCCACCACACTATGTGCATCTTTGGTGGACCCAGGACACCCCCCACCATGACCCCCTTTCCCAAAGGCAACTAGATAACCCCACCTCCACACCTCCCCAAGACACAAGAAGCCCCGGCCCTATCCTCCCCTGATACAACTTATGTTCACAAATGGGGCCTGGAGGGGCCTTGGCTGGACCCATGGACACGTGGGCTGGATACTCACCCTGCCCCTCCCACTCTCTTCAGAGCTCCGTCCTTATCTGAAAGGACTCAGGCCATCCCTCCCTACTTCTCAGGACGGCCTCAGCCCTTGCCTCCTTGCCCCTCCCCTCCTGCTCAGGGTAACTTGGGAGGGAGTGCTCCTGAAGCCCTCAGTGGCCGGGCTGCCCTCCCCACCTGCCTCCTTCGGTGACCCTTCTTTAGCCTGGGCATCCCAAGCCCTGACACCCCACACCCAAGCTTGCCTCCCCTGGGGCCAGCTGACTCCACAGGATTGCAGGGGACAGCCCTTCCTTCCTGCCCTGAGAGATAAGAGGGGGCAACCTAGGGCTGTACCCTCTGCTTCACTGGGCCCTGCCTGCCACAAGGGCCTGCAGATTCCAGCTTATCAGGACTCAGCAAAGCCTAGCTGGACACACTCCAGTGGAGGGCAGGTAAAATCCAGGGCCTCTGCTTACAGAGAAAAGAACTCATTCTTGCTGAGTCCTGCCACCAACTAATTGGCCTCAGTTTCTCTTTATGCCAAATGTGATGGTAGGACCTCTGAGGGCCCTAAAGCAGGTCTTCTATTGGCTCAGAACCCAGAACAGAAAGCCTGTCTACAAGGTCCCTGTGGCTACCAAACCACAGGCCAGAAAACACGAGACGGTATGTCCTGCAGAGAGTCTGCCCGAAAGCTGAAACCATGACCAAGTTCAAAGGGACCACGTGTGGGGAGACTTGACCATGTCCCACCTTTGAGATACTCTCACCCAATGTGCACAGCCCAAGTGGAGCCTGGCCACGCCCTCCCCTTGTCCTGGGGCGTGAGGGTAAGGAAGCCAAAGAGCCTGAGGCATGGGACCACCAAAGGCCAGGAGGAATGTGGTGGGATCCTGGACAGGGAAGAGCTGCTGCTGGGAATATAGGAGCAGTAAGGAAGGCTAGGGTCTGAGTTTTGACTGGTTGGCATGGTCACGCAGCACATCCGCGATATAGGAGGTTGGGAAGGACTTAGGACTCCCAGGACTACTCGCGCAACATTCTGTAACTCTAAAGTTACTTCAAAATAAAAAGTTTAAAAAATGTCCTGATGGCTGGGTGCAGTGGCTCTGGCCTGTAATCCCAGCACTTTGAGAGGCTAAGGTGGGAGGATTGCTTGAGGCCAGGAGTTTGAGACCAGCGTGGGCAACGTAGTGAGACCCCCCCATCTCTATAAAAACGTTTTAAAAATTAGCGGGATGTGGTGACACTTTGGGAGGCTGGGGCAGGAAGATTTATTAAACCCAGGATTTCAAGACTGCAGTGAGATATAATTGCACCACTGCACTCCAGCCTGGTGACAGAGCCAGACCCCATCTCTAAAAAAAAAAAAAAATCCTGAGACCATGTAGGAGAAAGACCCCAAAAATGTCCACATGACATCCCACAGCAGCAGGAGATTTTGATCCCAGGAGGACAGGTTCTACCCAGGGCTCCCAGGCAGGCTTTGGGCGTTCACAGCCTTCCTGAAATCATGAGCACAAGTGACAGAGCATATCTGGGAGCATGGGCATCTTTCTGGAGAGATAATTCACTGCTTTCATCAGATTCCCACAAGAGTTTAAACAAGCAGGTTATGAACCACTGCCCAGAGTCATCTGGGTTCACAGGGGAGCAGGGTCAGGGCTCCCAAGGCTGGCAGGGAAGGCATAGCCCTAGCCTTCTGCACAGCCAAGTTCTCTGCCACAAACAACACCTCTCTCAGAAGTTTCTTCTTTTGTTGACACAACAGAGGCAGCAGGGGATGAAGGGAATGCCAGAGAAGCATCTCAGTCAGCAGGAAAAATGTCTTTCTTCAAGTGGACTGTCAAAGGTCAAGTGAGGAAGGGCATACAGGCTACTGGGAGGCAGGGTGCTTAGTCACAAATGTTGCCAAATTGTCTAGGTGACTAAGGCCTGTCCTGTCAGGCCCAAGACTTGTATTCCAACACTGTGATCAGATGATGGCAGAAAGAAGAAGAAAGGAAACTGCATGACAAAATTATTATCTAAGGAAGTTATCTTCCACCTCGGAAAGCCATCTTCCCCAGAAATGTGCTGTGTTCTTATTTAGCAGTTATTTATGGAGTTCATGCAAAGTATCAATTATCTCCCTTTCCTTCCTTCCTTCTATTTATCTATGCATCTACTTATCATCCCTCTATCCATCTAGGTATCCATTATCCATCCATCCGTTCACCATCTATCCATCCATCCATCCATCCATCCATCCATCCATCCATCCATCCATCCAAGATTTGAGAGTCCATGGCAAGCCAGACCCTAGGCTTATGAGATGAGTAAGAAGCAATGTGTCCACTCTCAAGAACCACAGTAAGAAGACTTCGAGAAGAGGGATTGCTGCTCAATATTAGAAATTTCTAGCAACCCAGGATTTTTGAAAGTTGTAGGAGCTACCTGTCCTAGTGGTGATTAAGCAGAGGCTAGACCACCCACTGTCAGTTGGAAGGAATCCCTACCCTGGGTAGGAGAATGAACCCAGGAACGCCTTCCCTATGTCTAGTTGGAGGCTCTGCTGTTGAAGCCAGGCTTTTTACCTTGGACTGTGCTGAGCCACCTGCCTTTCGGAGCTTATAGTTCATGAGGAAAAGAGTGGAAGGACAAGGACACATGGCAAGGTTTGGCAACTTGAGCTCTGGGGCAGACCTGGGGTGGATGGATGATGGATGGATGGATGGATAGATGTGTGGATGGGTGTGTGGTGGATGGGTAGATAGATGAATGGATGATGGATCGGTGATGGATGATAAAATGGGTGGATGGATGGATGAGTGGATAGATGGGTGGATAGATGATGGATGGATGCTGAATGGATGGGTGATAGATGGATGGATGTGTAGTGGATAGGTGGATGGATGATGGATAGATGATAGATGGTGAGTGGATGGGTAGATAGATGGATGGCTGGATAACGGATGGATGAATGGTGGATGGAAGGATGGATGGATGAATGAGTGGATAGATGGATGATGAATAGATGGATGGGTAGATAGATGATGGGTTGATGGATAGATGATAGATGGAGGGATGGTGAATGGATAGGTAATGGATGGATGGATGGTGGGTGGATGGATGATGGATTAATGAATGGATGGATGGATGGATGGATGATGGATATGTGGATGGATGATAAATGGTGGATTGATGACTGGATAATGGATGGATGGATGGTGGATGGATGGATGGATGGGTGGATGAGTGGATAGATGGATGATGAATAGATGGATGGGTAGATAGATGATGGGTGGATGAATAGATGATAGATGGAGGGATGGTGAATGGATCGGTAATGGATGGATGGATGGTGGGTGGATGGATGATGGATGGATGGATGAATGGATGATAAATGGTGGATGGATGCATGGATGGATGATGGGTGGGTGAGTGATGGATGGATGGATAGATGGGTGTGATGGATAAGTGGGTGGATGGTAGATGGATAGATGGATGGATGGCTGTGATGGATAGATGGATAAGTGGGTGGATGGATGGGTGGAAGGTAGATGGATAGATGGATGGATGGCTGTGATGGATAGATGAATGGGTGTGTGTTGCATGGATGTGTGGCTGAGTAGATGAATGATGAATGGATGATGCATGATGGATGGGTGGAGTCTGGGCAGTTGAGGGAGGTCTGTGTGGTGAGAGGTGGGCATCTGGGAGAGGGCAGATGAACTGCCCTGCAGGGCTCCATCATAGCCAAGGGCAGGGCAGAATGCAGGAAACTGTGGCCTTTGATGGTTACTTTGGGTCTCAGAACTTTTAAACTAGAGTAATCTTAACAAGCTCCTTGTTTCTAGTTTGAATTTCATGGGCTTGTCAAGGCCCAGAGATCATTGTGGGCTGACGGAAGATGCCTTGTGTTTTTATTTTGCTGAGAGACAAAGACATATAATAAATGACTATCATCATAATTTCAGAAAAGGATCTTTAACATCAAGCAGGAAAAACATATTTTCAGACTTTGATATGTTGAAGAACATTTGTACAAATTGCTCCAAAGCCCTGTCTTTCACATTTTACTGTGATGCTGGTCAGTTGGCCATTATTTATTGAGCACAAATTGTGTTCTCAGTGGACAAGAAAGTTGCAGCCTCTGTCCTTGCAATGTGGACCTCCAGTGAAGCCTCCAGGAGGACATTTCAGAGGGACAGGTGTGAGCTCAGAAGGGCAGTGCTGAGAGAGCTGTGGTGGCTGTGGAAAAGGCAGGTCCAGGCAAATCCTTTTATTAGCCAATGAAAGGACAAGCCCAGACAGGAAGAAAGCTCAGAGAGGGTCAGCCATGGCCCCAAGCTGCACAGCCATGAGTGCACAGCTCAACAAATGGATCCTGAGTGAGGTCCCTGTATCTGCCAGAGTAACTCCTGCAGTTCCAGCAGGTGTCTCCATGGTTGCTACCTTGAGGGGTCGGGGAGCCCACCTGTCACTCGGCCCCACCTGAGCTCTCCTGGGAAGGGAAGGACATAAGGGCTGACACTGAATGACTCCTGGGATGTGCCTAGCAGCTCCCAGGTGGTCCTGAAGTGACTTTTCTGAGGGATACACATAATAAGAAGGAGGGAAGGTGTCTGAAAGGGGATTGGACAATGACCCCAAACTCCTGGGTGGCAGGATGTGCTGTCTGCAGAGTCTACCCAGGCTGCTCTCGGGGAGGCTCAGTAAGGAGCCTGGCCTGGAGCTTCCCATCATGGTCATGGGAGGGGTAGCACATCACTGCAGAGGTCATCCTGGGAACCTGGCTTAACCAAGGGGACACTCACATCTATAAAAGGTCCCCAAGTGATTTGGAAGCTTTGCCCAGCTGAGACCCACAGACTCAGATTCTATCCTGTTCTGGGCCTGTGCTTCTGGACTGTGATCAGATGGGAGGTCATGGCCAACTTGGCTGGGATTTTGTAAGGGGGAATGGGACACTGGATGGGACACTGGTCAGGAGCCTGCCAGGAGCGGAGGTGGCTCACAGGGGGGTCTCTGATACGCTGATGCCCCCCCCACCAGTGGGCAGCAGGTCTCTGGTCTGGCCTCTACCTGCAGGTGGATTCCTTGGTCACATACTCTGGGACTCAGAGGCCTGGCTGCTGCTGGCCGGTGGCTGAGCTAGGGCTCACTCGGGAAGGGAGCTGTGGATCTGCTTTTCCGGCCCAGTCCTGCGGTGGCTGACCTTCTCTAGGAGCTCAGGAGAGGCGAGTCCATGTGCTTGGAGGGACCATGCTCACATACTGGGGCCCCACAACGCTGCCCCTCCAGCCCTGAGGCCTTGCCTCTCCGTCCCCCTGGATACTCCCAACTTCAGCAGGAGCATGCAGGCCAGAGCCAGGATGACGACAACAGCCAGTGTGGGCCCTATTGCCCAGCAGGTCAGCTCTGCTGAGCCCTCAAGGGAAACTTCTCTTCCCTAGCAATGGAAAATGCCCTCTGCTCTCCAACATACCCCAGCTGCTCTCCTCAGGTCGGCAAGGTAAATCCCCCACTCCCAGGCCCAGTGCCTCAGGACTGGCCTAGGGGAGTCTCGGTGGATGGAAGGCCATGGAGGACACAGGACTCTCACCCACACCCTACACCTAGGAGAGGCAAGGCTGGAGGACTGTGGCCATCCTGGAATGTGAGGGGCCCTTTCGTCCTGGGGTGCCCCAGGACTTCTACCTTCCCACCCAGCACCTGCAGGGGAGAGGTTGGGAGGGGTAATGGCCTTGAAACCTGGTGGGGGGCACCTATGCCGATGACATGTGGCCCAAAGTCTCATGTCATCTGGGGACTGCGCCCCACATAAGGACAAATTCAGCCCTTCCCCTGCCTGTGGTTCCGGAGGCTTCATCAGGCTTCCAAGACAGCCAGTGTGGCCTCTCTTCCCCAGCAGTGTCCAAACAGACGCTGCCGGGTAGACAGCAGGCCTAGTTGAGCCCCGCCCACCTCAGATCCTCGCCTGCCGCGCTGCCACCGTCCCTCGTCCGAGGAGGAGCCGGGCGGCCGGGAGGGGGTGTCGCGGTGGCATCTGGTAATCACGTCCTGCACAAAAGGCCCGGAGCCACCTGAGAGCGGAATGCGCCC
>NW_007249428.1:531633-555957 GCF_000164805.1 Carlito syrichta | reverse complement strand
TATGCGCCGCCCGCCGCGCCTGCGGCGCGAGGGGAAATCCCTATTCACAGGCTCGACTCGACACCCCGAAGGGCGTGTGAATCGCCAACAGCATTTTCACTCTCCCCTTGTGCTTAATCTTGTCGACATTGTGCTCCCAGCCGGACGCTGCGGGGCGTCGGTCCGGCCCCCTCCTGCCTTGGAGAGTTAATGATGGCCCTGGAGGCCGGGAGCCCCAGACGCATGGCCAACCGCAACACTTTCCGATGAGGGTCAGGGGTCGCAACCTGGATTTGGGGACGCCGGTCCCCTAAAGAGCAGCCCTCTCCGTCCCCATGTCCTAGCAGGCGGGCCCCACCCCTGTGCTGGCCGGGACACACAGGGAGGTGGATGGACCACCCCCCGAGGGGATCTGGGCTTTGCTAGGGAGGGATGAGGCTGGGCCGGATCTTCCTGCTCGGCCTCCAGGGGAGTGAAGGGAAGGATCTGGGGAGACAAGGGGCCTCTCTGGGCACCCAGCACATGGTTACTGACAGCTGGACATCCACAAGCCTCTGCCCACTGCCTTCAGGCTCTAAAGGTCCTGGGGAACTGACCTGTACTCTCACCTCATGTGCTTTGAGTGGGGTTGGCCTGAGGTTCCCAGTCCTGGGAGTGGGGGCTGGAGATGCTACCCAATTGGGTGAGGTTATACACCACTTGGAAGTGTTTGGCGGAAGCTGTGGGGGGCTCAGGCTCCTCCTGTAAGAGGGGTCGACTGACCCAGGCCGGAGGCCTGCACAGGTTTCCTGGCTGGCATGGAGGGCACCCAGTGTGTGGATGTGGGCAGAGGCCCCAGCGTTCAAGTCCTTGGGCTCCTGGCCTCGCCCTCACTTCTAGGAGCCAGGCCCCACCTAGCCTCCAGCAAGCCCGGCTCCTGCAAAACCATTGCTGCTGAGAGTTCCCGTGGTGAGTCCCTTGGGCCTCCTGCTCTGAGTCCTTCTGGCGTCACCCCACCCCCCACATGGCTAGGACGCCCAGGCAGTGCACCACACCCTTCCAGGCCAGGGTGCGTCTTGCCCTCCCCCCCAGTCGAAACCTCCCCCCACTCCTCCCACTAACTTCACCTTGCCAGGGGTCAGGAGAGGGAAAGCAGCCCTCCAGGTGCCCTAGGGTGGCCCCAAGGCAAGATAAGCTGTGTGTATGTCCTGTCACCACACTCCAGATTCCTCAGATGCTTTGCCCCAGGCAGGTGAGTTCTGCTGCTCTTGGACCCAGAAGAGAGGCCCCTTCAGAGCTGCTCAGCTCCAGTGACCCAACCCATATTCAGGGGCTGGCGGTTTCTCCCTGGGTCAGTCCCAGGCCTGGCAGGTGGGGCTGGAAGCAGGTGTGAGTACATGCTCCACACACATGGCCACACATGTGCATGCACATGTACACCCACATACAAGCACATGTACACCCACATACACACACACGTGCACATTTCTGTGTGCACACACATGCACTCTCACAATGCACACACCGGGGTACACACGCACACATACATGCACGCAGAGGAGGCTGGACCTCTCCTCATAGCTGGCCTGGCGGTGTTAAACTCTGTTTAACAAGGCCGACTCGGCAGGGGTGGCCAGGCGCCCCGTGGCCCTTGCCACAAAGCCTGGGGTGACCTTTGACACGATTAGGGTCGCCCTGACCCTAATCCAATCAGATTGATTACGGAGAGCGCAGCCGGGGCAGCCCGGGGCCTCCACAATGGCCTCCTGAGCAGCCTTTCTTGGGCACTGGCGGGCTTCTTCCTCCCAACACCAGGACACTCACCAATTTAGACCCAGTGGTGAGGAGGTGGGAGGACTCCAAGACCATGCTCACTGGCTGAAAAGGGGGGGGTGGGAGTACTGTAAGAGAAGGGACAGAAGCGCTATCGAGGGGCAGAAGCAGGGTGGTTGGGGAGCCCAGGGAAGCAGATAGCCCAGGAGAGAGGGAGGCCAGAGCTCAAATGCTGGCAGAAAGGCCACAGCAGTCCTGGGAGCCAGACAGCATCAGGAGCTGGAACTCTGAGGCCGAACAGTACAGCTGCAGCCTATGGTAGCTTCCTGGAAGTGAGGCCGGCAAGGTCTGCATTTAGGCAGTGTAGGTGCTGGCCTCAGAGCCTGCTGTGTTCATCCTGGAGCCCCCCTGGAGAATTGTCCGCCCCACTGCAGGTTCCTCCACCCTCTCAGACACACATGAGGTGGGGGACATCCTCTGGGGTCCCAGCCCCTCCTGCTCTGCCTCCTGCATGCTGCACCTGCCCTCCCTGCAGGCTCTGGGTACCTCCAGTAATTCCTAAATCACATGCTCCAGCTAGGCTGTGTCACTGTTGGGCGCCACCAGGGACTATGCTCACTCCACGTCCCTGGGTCTCCCCATATCCACCACCTTGGACTGGGCTGCCCCTGTGGACTCTGTAGCTAGGCTGCCAAGGTTCAATTTCCTGTTTTGCCATGATATCTCAGTTTCCTCATTTGTAAAGCAGGGTTACCACAGAGTCAGCCTTGTCAGACGGGCTTTAGGATTCAACTGAGCACTGCGTGTCGACCATTGAAAGAGTGCCTGGAAAGTCCCAGAGATGTGTGTTTGAAAGGAAATCCTTCAGGATTCAGTCAAGTACCACCTTCCCTGGGAAGCCCTCTGAGGACCCTCAGGCATGCACCCTGGTCTTTAGGTCACTCACTCAACACATCCCTGCTACACACATGCACTATGTGTACACTTGTAGCATGTAATAGAGAGATGTCGCCACACACCAGACCCAGGGGAGACCCCCAACATCCCAGCTCCTGTTCTGGGACTTCCTGGAGTGTGTCCAGCCTTGGGAAGTTTGCCTAGAAATCGAGAGAGGAAGTCATTGATAATGACTGGCACTTGTGAAAATCAGAAGCCTCCAATCCCCCCATTTTCCACAGCATTTAAGGAGGACCTGAGTCATCTGCTGACAGATTTTAAAACGTTTTGATGCTAGATCACTGTGTGATTTTTGGCACATATAATTCTGAAAAAATTTCAAAGAATTGAGAGACACATGGTAACAAAGCTCTCCCATTTTATCTATTTATTGATGCAGACCAGGTTTTTCACACCTGGCCCTCTAGGGCCCACAGCTAATGCTACCCAATGCTGACACTGAAAGCTGTTTCTCTAAGGTTAGAAAGAAAACAAGGATGTCTACTCTCAATGCTGCTATTCAACATGGGACTGGAGGCTCTGGTCAGGGCAATGTAACAAGAGAAAGGAATAAATGCATCCAGAATGGAAGGGAGAAGTAAAACTACCTTATATATAGAAAGTCCTAAGGAATCTGCATCTATTAGAACGAATATCATTTCGACAAGGTTACAGAGTACCAGATCCACACTAAGAATCAGTTGTGTCTCTTTGTGCTAGTGATGAACAATCCAAAAATTAGATTAGTAATTACACTTACAATAGCATCAAAAATAATAAAATACTTAGTAAAACATCTGACAGAATAACTGCAAGATTTGTACACTGAAAGCTACAAAACATAATTGAATGAAATTAAAGACCAAAATGAATAGAAAGATATCCATTGTTCATGGATCAGAAGACATAATATTGTTAATAGAACAATATTCTACCAATTGATCGCCAGATCCAATACAATTCCTAAAAATCCAAGCTTTTTGCAGAAATTGACAACCTGATCAAAAATTCATATGAAACTGTAAGGGGCTTCCAATAGCCAAAACAACCTTGAAAGAACATTGCTGGAAGAACCAGACTTCCTGATTTTAAGACACTACAAAGCTATAGTAATTGAAAGAGTGTGGCACTGGCATAAAGACACATAGACCTATGGAATCAAATGAAAAGTCCAAAGATCCATGCATACATCTATATGGTCAATTGATTTGTGACAAGGGTGCCAAGTTTGTTCAATGAGGGAAAGAATAGTCTTTGCAACAGATGGTGCTGCAATTATTGGATTTCCACATGCAAGGGAATGTGATTAGACATGTATAAAAATTCACTCAAAATAGGTCAAAGATCTAAATGTAAGAGCTAAAATATTAAAACTCTTACAAGAAAATGTAGTAGGAGTAAATCTTCATGACATTGGGTTAGACAGTAACTTTTTACACATAGAATAAAAAACCAGGCAACCAAAGTAAAAATAGATAAACTGGACTTCCTCAAAGTGAAAGTCTTGTGTGCATCAAAGGATACTATCAAGAGAGTGAAAAGATAACATACAGGATGGGAGAACATATTTGCAAATCATATATTAGATAGGGATTTGTAGGAAGATGATGTAAAGTACTCTTACAACTCAACTACAAAAAGATAAATAACCCAATTAAAACATGGGCCAAAGAACAGAACAGATGTTTCTCCAGAGAGGATATCAAGTGGCCAATAAACACATGAAAGGTCACTCAGAATCACTAGGCATCAGGGAAATGCCTGTGAAAACCTCAGTGAGATGGGCCCTCACACTCTCCAGGAGGGCTAGACTTCAACAAGGAAACAGAAATAACAAGTGCTGTTGAGGATGTGCAGAATTCGAACCCTCACAGTCTACCCATGACAATGAAAAAGGTGTAGTCACTTTGGAGATGTTTGGCAGTTCCTCAAAGGGATAAGCAGAATTCTCCTATAACCCACCAATTCTACCCCTAGACATATACCAAAAAGTGCTGAAAAATCTACGTCCACACAAAAAAGCAGCATGGGTTTTAATAGTCAAGAAGTGAAAACAGCCCAAATGCTCATCGACAAATAAATGGGTGAACACAATGTGGTCACTCTTTGCAATGGAATCGGACTCAGCCTTAAAAAGGCGGGAAGTTCTGATACACACCCAGCTCCCAGTCCAGGGCTTCAGGATCTCCAAGGCAGGACATGTTTGCAAGCTCCCTCCTCACAATAGTGCAACACGCCATTGGGTTTAGGACCCAGTGCCAGACTCTGACTTCCGGGGTTTGCATTTGGCCAGCCCCAAAGCCAGTCTATTGCTGAGACTGCTGTCTGCAGGGCTGTGACTCTCTGTGGACTGGTCCAATTCAGACACGGTGGTCATGAGATCCCTGAGGCTCAGCAGAGAGGACAGACCCAAGCAGGTCCTGAATGGTGCTATTCAGGCTGTCTTTCTGCTGCCCTCCAGGGGGCTCAGTTGCCCAGGATAGACTTCAGTGAGTTGATGCAGGCACCCTCCCTGCTGCCATGAGCAAGAGACACCCTGACATTCTGGGGAGTGGTGACATACCCCTCAGACCCCCCCTAGAGTATAGCAGGGTTTATGGAGTAATTTGTCCCTCCCCAGCACCACACAGCACAGCCTTCCTCCAAGTAGGATGGTGTCCCGCCCTCTTCTTCCAGGGAGTAGGAAAGAGGGGGAAACCCTGAGCACCCCACCCTAGCTGGCACCATGCCCCTTTCTGGTGCCTCTTAGCTGAGGTGTATGTACTTTCATGTCTCCCTACCCCACATCTCCACTGGCCACAACACAGCACAGGTACCCAAGTGGGTGGCAAATGCATCACATGCACACACAGGCATGCACATGCATGCCACACATATATGCACACAAGCATCACATCACATACATGATCCCACACCACATGCTTACATGCGTGCCACACACATGCACCATACACATGCACACACATGAACCAAGCACATGCATGCACTCTATGTAAACATGTGCCACATACACATGTACTGCATGCATATGCACCACATCCACATCCACATACATGCACACAATACACATTACACTAGATACACATGCATAAGTTGCATCACACAGCATCCATATGCACATGCACACGTGCTCACATGTATACAGATGCATGCACATGGACATGAATGCACATGGATCACACACATATCACATGCCTGCAGACACACACACCACACTCACATGTACACCCATGTAGACACACACATGCGCACAATGTATTACACACACCCAGACATGCCAGACAGGCCATGCCACCCTGGGGTTTGCCTCCTTCTCACACCCTCGTGGCCCCATGGGAGCTACACTGTGCACTTGCCCCAATCAGAAGCTTTGTGAAGTTGCTGAGCTGCAATTATTTTTCCATTTTATAGACAGGGACGCGGACGCTCTGGGAAGCAAGTGAACGCTTGTTCAAGGTCACAGGGAGGCCAAGCAGCTCCCCTCAGCTCCAGCTCCTTCCCCTACAAGGATCCCACTTGTCTCTCAGGGGTGTTCTCCTCATCCCAGCCTATCGTGATGAGAGCCTGGGCTCTGAGTCTGGCCCTCTATCCCCATCTGCAGCCCCCAGTGCCCCTTCTCCACCTGAAGGGCATAGGCCCACCTAGGGGCTGGGGTATTGGCATGACTGTCGAATGTCATGGACACTGGCCCCTTGAATGACTTCAGCAGGCACCCAGCCCTGGCGGCCCCATCAGCTGCATGCTCAGAAGCCCTCATACCCAGTGTCCGGCTGTGCGGTCTGCAGGACCATTCCTTTCTTCCATGGGTATCACTGAGGTCACAGATGTGGGAGCAGGGGCTAGAGAGGCAGGTGTGGGGGGATGGTGGCATGAGAACAGAGACCCAAGGGAAGCATGTGGGGGCCTCACAGATGACAGGGAAAGGGTGTCCTTGGCAAAGGGGCCCGCAAGTGTGGAGGCTAGAGGTTGGGCCAGACTAAGTGTCTGAGAAGCAGCTTAGGGCCAGTGGGGCTGGGGATAGGAATAGGAGGGGCTTGGTCTGTGCT
The DNA here is from genome assembly GCF_000164805.1 of Carlito syrichta. Taxonomy (NCBI): domain Eukaryota; kingdom Metazoa; phylum Chordata; class Mammalia; order Primates; family Tarsiidae; genus Carlito; species Carlito syrichta. The sequence continues at coordinate 549,244 of NW_007249428.1, read as the reverse complement.
GGTAGCTACAGCAGAACCCCATAGCCTGGCATTTATGAATAACAGGAACTCACTCTTCTCTACTCTGAAGGCAGGAAGGCCAAAGCCAAGGTATGGCAGGTTCAGTGTCTGGTGAAGCCCACTTTTCAGGGTCATGGATGACACCTTCTAGCTGAGGCCTCACATGATGGAAGGGCAGAAGCTCTTGGGATCTCTTTTATAAGGACATTAATCCCAGTCACGATCTAATCGCCCTAACTGAAGGCATTACCTCCCAACACCATCATGTTGAACATTAGGTTTCCACATATTAATTTTGGGGGATACAAACATTCAGACCCTTGCAGATAAGACGGAGAGGAGGGGAGGGAAGAGATAGCCCAGGGTCGGAGGACTTGAGAGAGCCAGCAGCCCAAGGACTTTGGCCTGACTCAGGCTGGGTGGCTGACTCCAGATGAGGAAGCCAGGGGAAGCCAGTGCATGGGAGAGCAGGTCAGACAGGGCCTGGCTGTCCTGTCAACAGCACAGGGCCATGGGGTCTCTGGCAGGACTTTCCTAGTGTGGCTTACCTGCCTATGGCCAAGCAGCCTTCCCCCCAGAGTCTGGTCTTCCCCAGTCCCATGGCCTGCTGGCCACAGGTTCCAACAGCCCAGGCCCCGTGGCCCACCACAGCCAGCAAGACTTTGCCAGTACATCCTGGGGCCGATAGCACCAGGCACATCCCACTCTCCATGCTGGTTTCTCAAGGTGACCTTGGCATGCCCTAGAGCAGTGGAATCTGTGGTCCCTACCCTAGAACTCAGCCTGAACCCAGTTGGGAACATGGAAAAAATTGAGCCCCGGTGGTCGGTATGGACATTGTCCAGAGCTCTGGAAAGTAGTCAAAGGAGCAACAATGAATTCAGGGGACAGTGACTCTGACATGCTAGGAGAACATGATGGTGTTTTTGTATGGCCATGCCCACCAGCCTCCCTGGAACAGCAAAGGCCTGAAGACAAAGGCTTCTTTCCCTGGGTACGTGGGTGGTTCCTGAGGAAGCAGAGCAGGTTTTTCCCCCAAGAAATTGTCTATTTTGACCTGCCTGGGTTGAAAAAATGTAGTTTTGCCTTACTCAGAGCTCTCTTGGGGAGGAACAGAGACTAAGTGAAAGGTGTTCTTTGAAAACCTTGAACATCGGGTGACCAGGCACATGTGAAAAACTTGCAGCCAGTGTCATATTCTCAGCAGTCAAAAGTTTCTGCCTCAAAGTCAGGAACAAGACAAGGATACTCAGTCTCGTAACTTCTGTTCAACATCAGAAAGGAGGAAGTACAATTGTCTCTATGCACAGACATCAACTTGTATGCAGAAAATCTTAAGGAATCCACCAGAAAAACACCCTCAGAGCTAATAAGTTAAGCAAAGTTGCAGGATACCAGATCAAAACACAATAATTGTATTTCTCTATTAAATCATATTTTTATATATTAGCAAAACACATATAGATGATCAATCTGAAAAAAGTTAAGAAAATAATTTTGCAATAACATTTTTAAAAGTACTTAAGAATATATTAGTCAAGGAGGCACAAGACTCATACCCTGAAAATTACAAAATATGACTGAAAGAAGTTAAGAAAGGCCTAAATAAATGGAGAGACAGCTTATATTTCTGGAATATTTAATATTGTTAAGGAGGAAATGCTTCCCAAAGAAACCTGCAGAATCAGTGCAGTCCTCATCTAAATCCCAGCAGTCTTTTTTGCAGAAATGGAAAAGCTGACACTAAAATTTATATAGGGTTGAAAGGGACTCCAAGTAGCCAAAACAATCTTGAAAAAACAAAGTTGGAAGACTCACTCCACTCAATTTCAAAACACTACAAAGTTACAACAATCAAAATAGTATGGTATTGGCAAAAGGGAATATGGATGAATGAAATGAAATTGCAAGTCCAGAAATAGAACCATCCCTCCATAGCCAGTTTGCTTTCAACAAGGGTGCCAAGACAAGTCAATTTTCAAAAGATGGTGCTGAGATGAATGAATTTCCACGTGCAAAATAATGAGGTTGGATCCCTACCTCACACCATATACAAAGATTAACTTAAACTAGATCAAATACCTAAAGTACAGAGGCAAACTCTTAAACTCTTAGAAGAACTCATAGGTGAAAATCTTTGTGACATAAGAATAGGCAATGCTTACACTAATGTGACATTTAAATAAACAGGACTCTACCAAAATTAAAAACTTTTGTGTATCAAAAGACACTATCGCAAAAGTGAACAGACAACCTACATAGTGGGAGAAAATATTTGCAAATCATATATCTGATGTGTCTAGTATCCAGAATATATAAAGAACTCAAACAACTCAACAACAAAAAGACAAACAATTCAAATTTAAAAATGGGCAAAGGACTTGAACAGACATTTCAAAGAAGATACACAAATGGCTAAAAAGCCCATGCAAGATGATCAATATCATTAGTCATTAGGGATATGCAAATCAAAACCACAAGGAGATACCATTTCATACACACTAGGATTAATTAAAAAACAAACAAAAAGAGAAACAGAAAATAGCGTGTATCAGTGAGGATGTGGAGCAACCAGAGCGTTCAGACATTGCTGGTAGGAATATTAAATGGAGCAGCTTCTGTGGGACGCAGCATGGAGGGTCCTGAAAAGCCAAGAATCACCTGCTGATGTACAGTTCCACTCCTAGTTGTAGACCCCAAGATGTGACAGCGGTGGTTTCCACCATGTGTGTTCAAGAATGCTCAGAGCAGCACCACAGCCAATGTTGGGAACTACACAAATGTTCTGCCTGAAGAGCCAAAGAGCACATGCGGCCCCTCCACACCATAAAATAATGTTCAGGCACAATCAGAGTTAGGTGGGACATAGGCCAAGGCGTAGACAGACCTCGGAAATGTGCTCAGTGACTGAGGCCAGATACAAAGGACACAGACTGTGATTCTGTTTCTATGAAATATCCAGAACAGGCAAGTCCATGGGGACAGGAAGCAGATGGGTCATTGCCAGGGACTGGGGAGAGGGGAATGAGGAGCAACTGCTGTTGGGTGCAGGGTTTCCTTTGGGGGTGATGAGAATGTTCTGGGACTAGACAGAGGAGAAGGCTGCAACATTATGTGAATGTACTAAATGAGACTGAATTGTACGCTTTAAAACGACTCATTTTGTTATGTGAATTTCACCTCACATTTATTTTTTTTTATTTTTTATTTTTTGAATCTTGCTGTTAAAACAGGATCTCACTATGTAGCCCAGGCTGGTCTAGAACTCCTGGACTCAAGCGATCCTTTCACCTTGGAATTACAGGCATGAGCCATTGTTCCCAGCCTCACATCAATTTTTTTAAAAAGGGTCTAAAGTTTCCAAGTTGTGTATTCTCTTTCTCTCCGTCTCTCTCTAGGTCTCTCTCTGTGTCTTTCTCTCTTGGTCTCTCTCTCAGTCACTCTCTCTGACTCTCTCTTTGTCTCCCTTTCTCTTTCTAACTTCTCTCTCTCTCTCTCCTTCTCCATCACCCCCATGACGCCCCCAAGCCTCCCCCTTCTTGTGGATTTTTTTGGTGTTTGTGTTTTCTCTCCAAGAGCCGTCTGAAGCCCCAGCCCCTGCAAGAAGCTTCCATGGTTAGCCGTGGTCTCATCACCTTAGAACTGCCAGCCTTCCTTCCAGGGAAGGGGAAGGAGAGACACCCTACAGCCCCCAGGTTCAGCCATACCCCATCCTGCCCACCCATGGACCCTGAGACATCTCATCCCCACGGTGCCTGTACCTTTGTCCAGCACAGGTCCGAAGATGGCCAGGCTGTCATGGACAGTGGTGCAGTTCCAGCGGCGGCCCCGGAACTGGTGCTGGCACTCTTGGATGCCGACCCTGACGCCCTCGGCCACGCTGGGCATGATTTCCACGTAGTTCCTGCAGAAGCGCAGCTGCTTGGGCACGAGGCCTGGGATGCTGGCACACAGGATGGGCTGCGCACCCAGGGATGGGTACTGTGGCCCCACAGCCAGGGACCTGCAGAGGATGAGAACCAGGAGTGATGTGGCTGCTGTGCCCACTGGGGAGTGGACAGGCCCTTTGCTTGGGGGCACAGGTACATTCAGGGGCAGCACTCGGCTTCTGCCCTAAGGGAAGCCTGATTTTTTTTTTTTGCAGGTAAGATAATTTTTAGCTAAAATCCTAATTAAAGAGTCTCTATGACCTCTAAAATAATGTTCATATGCCATGCCTTCTAAATCTCAAAGCCTAGAAATATAGCTGGGTATGGTGGCTCACACCTTGTCTCTACAATAAATAAAAAATTAGTCAAGCATGGTGTCACATGCCTGTAATCCCAGCTACTTGGAAGGCTGAGGCAGAAGGATCTTCTGAGCCCAGCAGGTAGAGACTGTAGTGAGCTGTGATTGTGCCACTGCACTCCAGCCTGGGCAACAGAGTGAGACTCCAACTCAATAACAAAAGCAAAACAAAAACTTAGAATACAATGAAGGTCATTGTCATTATTTGGTCAATTACTATGTTAGGGTCCACCACATTTTCTTTCTCTTTCTTTCTTTCTTTCTTTTCTTTCCTTCTTCCCTCTTTCCCTCCTCCTTCCTTTCTTCCTTCCCCCTTCTCTCTCTCTCTCTCTCTCTCTCTCTCTCTTTCTTTCTTTCTTTCTTTCTTAAAGCAGAGTCTTGCTCTGTCACCCAGGCTGGAGTGCAGTAGCACGATCCTGGCTCACTGTAGCCTTGATCCCTAGGGCTCAAGTGATTCTTCCACCTCAGCCTCCCAAGTAGCTGGGACCACAGGAACATCACCATACCTGGTGAATTATTTGATTTTTTTGTAGAGACAGTGCTTTGCTATGTTGCCTAGGCTGGTTTCAAACTCCGGGTTCATGCAATCCTCCTGCCTTGGCCTCCTAAAGTGCTGGGATTACAGGTATGAGCCTCTGTGCCCAGCCCCAACCAAATTTTCAAAAGTGGGTATAATTAAATACAATTGTTCCATCTTGGCATGGAGGATGCTCTATTTCTGTATCTTTCATTCTCCTTCTGCGGCTCCACAGCCTTACAAGTGCAAGGTACATGGCCTGTAGTACCTCCCTGTGGACAAGCAGGCTTGCCTGGGAGCATCTCGGGTGTGGGAGGGAGAGTGCGGCTCAGGGAACCTTGGCTTGGTGGCTGTCAGGCAGAGGATCAGGAAGGCTGCCCAGGTGTGATTTTCTGCTTTGCGAAGGGACTTGCTGTAGTTTTCCTGGGACCACAGTTCCTAGTGTTGAATGTGAGCTGTTGGGCTCTGGGCATAGCACCACCAACCTATGATCTTGGACAAAGGCCTCAGCCTTCTTAGGTTTATGTGCTGTTGCTTATTTATTTATTTATCAATTTATTTATTATTTTTGTGCTGGGGCTTGGCTCTGCAGCCCAGACTGGTATGCAATGGCACAATTATTGCTCACTGCAGCCTCAACCTCTGGGGCTTCCAGCCCTCCAGCGACCCGCACACGCCTGTGCCCTTATTTTTCACATGAAGTGCTCACCACAATGCTGGGCACAGGATACATCCTTAATAAATGCTGGTCTTTTAATTGGTTTTGTATGTTTTAATCACATCCATATGTTCTTCTGTTTTATCTGGAAACCTGATTTTAAGGAGAGGCCAGGACCTGCCTCATGCCTGATACTTAGCTCAAAACAAATTGGAGATTTGCAACAGGAAGTGGTGCAGCCCTGAGACCCGGCTCTGCCCCAACCCCTCATAGCCCCCAGTTCATGCTGGGCTGACCCTGAGGTCCCTGGGGAAACTCAGAAGCTAGAACTCAGAGCAGAAGGCCAGAACTCAGAGCAGAAGGAGATGGATCCAGCTGGGGTGTAGGATTAAGGATGAGGACTGGCTTCCGGGGTGGGGGTGACTCAGGGCAGAAATCACCCTGGATCTCATGCCCGCCAAGCCAGGCCACAGCCCAGTGACATAAACACATGTCCATAATGAGATGTGTTCACAAATCTTCCCAGGGCCTGCATGACAGCAATGACTTGGAAGCCACTCAAGTGTCCCTCAGTAGGCAAGGGGTCAACAGACGGGGGCTGGCCTTCACGGTGCCCATGCTGAAAGAAATGTACTCCGCATCTGAACTTGAGCAGATGGGGACCTCCTCAACCCCCATGCAAGACCAATCCAGCCAAACTCACTCTAGGGCCAGAGTCAGGACGACATGACCCCACTCCCTGCTTGTGTGGGTGGCAGGAGAGAGCTGCCCCCCACCCGAGCTTTACTTTGCAAAAGTCACATGCCACCTGTACCTGCTAAATTAATGCAACTGAGGTTGAAACCAAAGTACAAAAAATGTGAAACTCGGTTTCTTAGCAGTACCAGTCACAGGTATGACCTGTGGCTATCCTGTGTAGGATAGTTAGCAGGGAATGTCCTGGCCGTGGGTAAGTTCTGCCGACACCTGGTCTAGAGGCCAAAGTGCTCTGCATTTGATTGGGGTGCTGGTGGCCTGGATGTTTTGCAAAGAAATGAGTTGAACCATGCATGCACTTAAAGTCTTTCATTTTTTTCTTCAAAATTATACCTCAATTTAGGGTCTCACTATGTTGCCCATGCTGGTCTTGAACTCCTGGCCTCAAGTGATCCTTCCACCCCAGTCTTACGAGTTGCTGGGACTACAGGTATGATCCTCCATGCCTGGCTACAACTCCATTTACAAAAAAGATTTGCTGAGTTGTTTGGGTACTAATAAAGGTGGGCGGAGGGAAAGGGTTCTCATGGTCACATTGTCCATCAGTGCGTCCATCCCACCCCATGCCTCCCAACTACCTGCCCATTGTTCCGGGTCTCAACACCCCCCCCCCGGAGGACTGGTCTCCCTTGCCTGTCTCCCCCCTCCTGCCTGTCTTACACTTAAGTGCATGCCCTCATGCCAGACACAGCAGATGGTCCCAGGTCTCCACCTAAGTCTGCATCTCTGATGCGCCCGAACAAATGGCTCCTTCATTTATTCACCTGCACAGGCTCCTTCATGCCCACCCGACTGTCCAGTAAACCCCGTGTTTTTCTGATATGGTATGGGTGGGTGTCCCCTGCCTTGGGTAGCTAAGTGGTCTTTCCTTGTCTTCTCTGTCTTCCTTTGAGTCCTGGCTGCTGGGCGGACCATGGAGATTCCTCAGGGTGTGATCTGCTGGATGCATAGCGGGATGAAAGGAAAGCCTAGGGTCCTGAATGTGGGAGCCCCCTGGCAGCACTCTCTCAAGAGTGGGAGAGAGGCAGGGCAGGAGAGGATGGGCCATATCAAACTGGGTGGTGAGCGTGGGGCATCTCAGGCATCTCAGAGCACCTGGGAGACTGATCGGGTGCCTCAGGGGCCCTGTGTGGAGTGAGGCTGGGGATCCAGGACTGCGGGGGCATCTGTCTGAAAGCCAGGACAAACTGGTCACCTTGCTCTAGGAATCTGGATGTGTCCCTCCCACCCGTTCCACAATGTGACACTCTGATTTGCCAAATGTGGAGTGCTGGCTGGTGAGGGTCCACCAAGTGTTGGGGCAGAGGGGATTGGTGTGAGCATAAAAGATAGGCCAGTGGGGGAAGGAGGAGGAAGGAGGGCACAGGAGCTGTGGGCTTGTGGGTGTGCTGTCCAAGGTGCACTTATTCTGCGTTTGAGAATGTTCCTGATGGAATGCTGGGGAACGATCTGGAAGCCCAGCAAGGTCTGAGGCGCTTCTGAGAGGGGCAGCCTGGTGCCCGGTGGAGAGTGAAAGGGCATCTATGGGCATCTAATCTTCATGGTTGCCTGTGTTTGTCGACTTGGAGAGCAGAGGACAGAGGAACCCATCAGAAGTCATGTCTGCAAGATAGGTACCGCCCCAGGAGACACACTGGCTCCAAGGGACTGTCCCCACATAGATGCAGAGGGCCAGACCCACTCTGGGGTCTGCTGAAGTGGGGGAGCTGGAGGGGGTTCCCTGCTTACTGAGAACCCTGCAGCCTTGGGAGCACTCAGAGCTGGGTCACTTCAGCCCACTGGCTCATCCCTGGCTCCAGGGCAAGTGGAGAGGGACTTCCAAGCCCACAGCCTCTCCTGTCCTCCTTCCTCTGGGGTGCTGAGTCAGCGAGCCTGGCCCCTGCCCCGCCTCCTCTGGGCAGGCCCTGGCCCGCCACCTCTGAGCAGTGAGCAGCCAGTGAGGCCAGGGTGCAGCCGGCGGCCAGCCCAGCTGCAGCACCCGCTCCCTGGCCTCTGCCAGCTCTGACCGGATCCCTCTTGCCAGCCCTGGGGATGTGGGGGTAACAGTGGCTTCTGAGCTTGAGGGCCCCACAAGTTCCCTCAAATGCTTCCTGAAAGGCTTCTCCTTCTGAGAGAACCCAGTTGCCAGGAAGGCCTGGGCAACTCAGACCCCACCAGTGGAGGGTGAAGAGCCGGGCGGGGACACCGGGAGAGACAGGGGGCAGGGAAAGGCCAAGGGGACTCATCAGGCCACCAGATCTGGGATGGGCTTTGAAGGATCAATTGGGTCATTAAACAAAGTCACTGTCATTCCAGCACTTTGGGGAACCAAGGCAGGAGGATTGCTTGAGGCCAGGAGTTTGAGACTAGCCTGGGCATGCAGTGAGACTCTGCCTCTACAAAATAAATAAAAACTTAACAAAAACATATACAAAATCCAAGTGGGACATGCACTACTGCACCCCCCACTACCCCCTGCTTCCCCATGAAAGCCCCCAGGATCCAAATTTCTCATGGAGGAGGACAAAGAGGACTAGCCCATCAACGCTTAAAAAGTTGTCATCTATAACTCCTTCCACCTATATTCTCTGGGCCAGGCTCTCCTGAGACAAGAAATGGACAGACTGGTCTCAGGTCTCGCCAGGAGTAATGGTTGCATTGAGTCCCGGAGGGGCGCAGGCCCTGTCTAGGGGGATGTGTCTCCCCAAAGTTCATCCTCAGAACAAGATCTAGGGATGCATCCAGTATGACAGTATTGAACAAGAGGATTCTGGGCTCCCAGATCATCTGGTAACACACAAAAGACAGTCACAAAAAACCGGGAGGTCAGCCTGCACTCAGTAGATGACAAAGCACCTGCACTGGTCTCTGATGTTGACAAACATACCGCAGCTTCGTACGGTGCAAGCACCAGGGGAGGGTCTGTTCTATTGTTAGGTTGTTGTCCCGAGCTAAGGGACACAGGAGGAAGAAGTGGTCACAGGACCTGAGCATAGCCATGTAACTGCTCCACTCATCTATGTTCACCTCCATGCCTGCCCCAACCATGTGGGTCAAGCTCCTTGCTACTTTGGGAGCAGCCATACATTTTGTCATCTCCATCAGCGGTTCCCAGGAGAAGGTGGCTGCTTTCTTCTGGTGACAATGTCTCAAGAACCATTCTGCAGGACCACCTCCAACCTCACCGGACACAGACCGGGGAACAGGTGTCACAGTGAAAATGATGTAGTCACTCTCCAGACATCCTTACTGTCTGGGAGGGCAGGGTCGGTGGGCGGGTGGCTCTGTGCCAGAGAAGGAGGTAGCTCTAGGCTCAAAATCCCATAGGGCCCAAAGACTCACCCGAGGCCCCGGACTGTGCTATGCCCACACAGGGTCTTGGTGCCATGAACCCCAGTGGCAACCTGGGCTAATCAACCATGCATGTGTGTCCAGAAGACAGAGGGTCCCAAGCCTGGGATACACCACTGTGTTGGGCTCTGAGACGTGCATTCTGGGGCCAGGGAGGGGCCTGGGAGCTGGGAACCACCCAGGCCACATCCGCCAGTGCTCGGGCCAGGCCTGAGACAGGCAAAGAGCTGACCCTTGATAACCTGGGCCCTTGATAATCTGCAGCCCTCCTGGCCTCATGAGACCCTGCAGGGAGACACTGACAAGCCCATCCAGACTTCCCACTGAGAGAGCTGAGCCATGGGAAACCCTTAGTCTGTGGTCGACGTCATGTCACACAGCACCAGAGGCGAGCAGATCCTCCCTTCGCCTCCGCCTCTGTGTACTTGCATTTGTTTTTAACCTCCTCTGAGTTCTAAGCTTATTGAACTCAACAAAGAAAAAAGGGGTCCTGGGCACCCTGTTGTATGGGCTCCCAGGGTCTGAGCCTCCGCTGCCTCCACCAGCTTGTTCCAGGGTCATTTTTTAAAAAATAATTTTTATTTTTGAGTTGGGGTTCTCACTTTTTTGCCCAGGCTGCAGTGTAGTCCCATGATCACAACTCACCACAGCCTCAACCTTCTGGACTTAGGCAATCTTTCCACCTCAGCCTTCCAAGTAGCTGGGACTACATGTGTACACCACCAGGCCTGGATAATTTTTTGACCTTTTGTAGAAATGAGGTCTTGAGATATTTCCCAGGCTGATCTCAAACTCCTGGGTTCAAGCAGTTCTCCTGCCTAGGCCTCCCAATGTTGGGATGACAGGTGTGAGCCATGCGGCTTTTAGAAAGTTCGTCACTCCTCCCTGCTCACTGCCTCCCACCACCCTGGGGTCTTTGTCTCTGAGAGGGAATCCTGCTGATGCTGGTTATTTCTCCCTTTACCCTCAGCATTTCTCCTGTCACTGACCCCTTCCCAAGCTCCTCCCTGCCCCCTCCCTCTCAGGGATTCCCTCTGGCCGACAGGACCCAGAGAGGAGGTGGTTTGGGGAAGCCTCCTGGAGGAGGAAGCCAGGTTCAGGGAACAGGGCCTTTGCCACTGTCATGGGTTGCCATGGAAGAACAGGGCTCCCGCACATTGGCCTGCCAAGGACCCCTCCTTTCTAACATCCACAATAACCTTACAATGGGAAATCCTTGTTCTTACAGAATCACAACTGTGAGTCAGCCCGATGTAAGTGACATGAACAGAGACCCTGGCTGCCTCCTTGTAGCTGAGGACAGAGTACTTGGGGGGCCCCCTTGCCTCCCTACTGGGCTGCTTCCTCCTGGGGACAACAACCATCAAGGGGAACATGGGTGGTGACCCCTAACAGTCAGGCCTGCCGCTTTGGGACTGCTGAGCCTTGGTTTCCCATGCTGGGCCAGGAGGTTGTGGATGAGAGCAAGTTCTCCCATGGTGGCCCCAGGGCTGGTAGCATGAGCACTACTAGGAACATGTGAGAAATGCAAGTTCCCGAGGGACACCTCCCCTACCTGCTGAGTCACAGTGGCTGCCAGAACTGCTGGTCGCCTGGGCCACCAAGGCTGCCTCCTGCGTGGATGCCCGAGGCTGAAGAGAGCCTCCTAAGGCTTCCTGAATCCACATTCTTGCTCTCCACAGCCAGAGGGCCCAGGACCCTGGGAACCAGCCACACACCTGATCACCTGAGGAGTCAGGACCCCACCTCTCCCTTGTGGAAGCCGGAGGGCCCCAGAAAGAGCTAGGTCATAGCAGAGGCTCCCTGTTCGAGTGGGGGACAGAAGGGGCCATGTCAGAACAGAAGCTGATGGGCCTGAGCCCTGGGTATCAGCCAGTGTCCTCTGCTTGCTCGGGGTCCAAGACACAGCCCTGGGCCCAGTAGCCAAACTGGCGGAACTCCTGTCTTCCTGGGACCTGAGATCAGCAGGCCCCGGTCCTACAGTCAATGTGGACTCATGGGGCTTCAGATGCCCCCTCCAGTCCCCCTCACCCTCCCAAAAGCTCCACACAAACTGCTGTTCACGCCAGAGCACCATGAAGGGTCACCTGCACAAGGGACCAGGTGAGCATGAGGAACTTGTCCTCTGTCACTCCCCATTCACTCCCAGATGAGTGCCATCTGTCCAGGTCATGGCAAGGTCTGGATCCCTCCAAGGGACTGGAAATGGTGGGGTACAAGGGCTCTGCTCAGTCCCCAGGGAGAGGCCGAGGCAGCCTATTTTCTGGCTTCCTTCCTTGCACCCCAGCCTGTGAGTCACCCCACAAGGAAGCCGGTCACCTCTCCTCTGTGGCCAGTCCAACGTTCCAGAGAGCATCTGCACATCCTGCCTTGGAGGCCACCTGGCCGAGGAGTTGGAATTCTAGCTGCCCAATCGACATGACACCATATATCCCTCTGGCCCACAAAATCGGTGTCCCAAAAGGAAGGCAGTACTGCTACCTCACCAGCTCTGGGACATTCTCTTTGCAGGGTCCTTCCCATCCCAGGTCTGGGAAGCTCTCCTAGCAGGGTCTCCTCTTTCCTGGCTCAGGGTGGTTCTCTTTATAGGGTACCACCCTCCAGGCTCCAGGTGACCTTCTGCATGCAAAAGGGCTGCCAACAGGGTGAGAGTGGTAGATGTCAGAGTTCCCGGCCCAAAGATCCAGCAGCACCCTGTGTCATTGTCCAGAAGCCCTGGAAATGCAGGCAGTGCTCAGCAAGTTTTAAAAGCAGAGCACAGTGTTTTATCCTTCTGGAACATGAGAAGTTGCTGAGATCATGGCCATATCCGTCTGATTCTCCCCTGTGCAGTCACTGGTTCTTCCCAGTATGCTCTGTTTGGGAGATGAAGGCATCATCATCCACTCAGAACACACAGCAGCCTGGCCCTAAACCATGGTTCCACCTGGCCGGGGTCTGGGAACCACACCTGCGGCCTGGCTCTAATGGTTTTCCTCCCTCCCTTGCTCCTGTTGAAAGGCCGGGCGGCCTGCCAGGGACACAGCAGAGACGCTGGCTGCGACTTGCAGGGAGGAAGGAGGCCGGCAGGCCTGGAAGGCAGGCGGCCTAGGCCACAGCAGCCTCCCTGGTCTATGGCTTCTAGCCTCTGTTTGGTCCCATGTGCACCTTCCTGTCCCTGTGAGGTGGCACTGGAGGGCATCAGCTGCTCCACCCCCACCCCCTATCCCCACTCAAGGCAGCATGGAACCCTGTGGGTCGAGTAGCACAGGGGTCCCAAAGCCCACGGATGGGCCTGTACCCTCTGTATGCAGCCTTCTGCTGGGCCTGGGAGGCAGAACATGGCCTCCAGTTCTGCCATTCACTTGTTTGCTCTCTCTTTTCCCCTCCTGGGCCTCAGTTTCCCCATATATCAGGAGAGGTGGTCAGACCCTTCTCCACCTAAGGCCTCGGGTGGAGGGATAGTAAAGAGCAGGCAGGGCCGTTCCTGGCCTGTGCTCTGTTGAACCCCAGGAGGGGTGGGCACACCCCAGCCATGGGTCTTCAGACAACTTAGTGCCTCAGTTCTGCCTTCCTGGGAACCTCTGGCTCTAGCCCGCCTCCTCCTGCCCCTGTGTCTGGCGCAGGAGGTATGTCACCGGGGCCATTGCCAGGTCTTCCCTCCTTATTCCCAGCACAGCCAGCAGAGGTGGGGGCAGTCAGGGGCCAGGGTCTCTGCTGGCGAGGCCTGCTCGGGCCTGGGTCTCCCCTCTCCAGAGCCCTCAAGTGAACCCTGCCTGAGAATTTGCCTTCTGAGATCAGGGCCTTTCAGGGCAGGGACCAGGTTCCTGTCCTCAGATCTGAGGTCACGGCATGTGCCCTGTCAGTGAACGACTCCTCCCCATCAGCTAGACAGGACTGAGACTGGACAAAGGCCACCCATGGGTGCAACCTGCCTGGGAGATCCCCAAGGCTCTGGTTTCTCTTCCCACACCTGGTGGGGTCCCCAGGAATCAGGGCACCCACCACTTTTGGTGCCAGATCCCCTTCCAGACTGGGGTAGGGTCCCCAAGACTCTCCTGCATGCAGGCACCCCTCCCCACAGGCCCTCCAGGCCACGAGGCCCTGCCTGAGCCCTCCCCACCAGTGCCTCTCCTGCCGCGGCGGCCCAAAAGAGCGAGTGGGGATTACTGACACATACTTCTGCGAGTCCCAGCAGGCGGCGGCTCCGTGCCCGCGGCCATGCATTTGCCAGCCTCACTGGGCGGCGGCACGTTTCCCGCAGGAGGAATGTGGAAGCACCAACGTGAGAGACACCTCCAGGGTGTCACCTGGGGAGGCCAGGAGGGAGGCCGAGGCGGAGGCCACGTTGCCACTCCCCGCCTCGCCTCAGGCCTGAGAAGCCAGTGAGAGGTGGCTGGGATCCTCTTGTCCCCACGCCCAGGCCTCTGAACACAGTGTGTTTCCCAAGGGAGAGATACCCCTGTGCACCCGCCTACCCACTTGATTTACCTTCTGGGACGACCAGAGGCCAGAGCGGTCACAGAGGAAGGTCAGAAAGGAGGAAGAGGATGACGCACTGCTTGGCCCGGTGTCTCGTGTGGCACCTCGTGGCCTGATGGCCTGGGTGCCATGGATGAGCCTCTTCCACAGCAGGCAGGGTCCATGTGCCCACCACACACTGTGCCTCACCTGGGTGAGGCTGGGAGAGGCCAAAGGCACCTCAGGAGGAAGGGGGCGGGGTCAGGGGGCAGGGGCAGAGCCATACCAGGGTCCTTCTCTGTGCTGGGCCATTCCCACGAGATTCACGAGGGCACTCCAGGAGCACAGCGGGTGTTCATGGTCTTCCATTCTCATCTCACATGGCCTCTTGTGGGCCTAGGGTTTCCCAGAGACCCAGGAGCACTGTCAGATGCCCAGCATCAGGGTCACCCTCTCTCTGGGACCTCACGTTGCAGTGGCTCCCTTCCTCTCAGCCTCAGTTTTCCCCGGGTGCCACCACTGCCACTGGCTGGCACCCTAGGGAGCCTTTTCCATCCTGAGCCTTCTGGCCCTACAGGCTTCACCCCTAGGCCCCCTTGAGCCAACGGAGTCTACTGGCCTTCCTGCCCACAGTCTTTCAGGGACATGAGGCAGGGCTTCCCATGAGACTTTCCAGAAGGAGCAAGCCCAGTCCTTCCACTGCTTTAGAGGGCAACTTTGAAGGCTCAAATTTGGGTCGAAAATCAAATGCCAAGGGTCGGAAATCATGGTCCTAGCAGATAGATGCGTTCTTACACCAGATGGCTTCAGGCTGGTGGCAGGGAGAATAGGTGCTTCCCGGCCTGGAGTCCCAGGAGAGGGACGTGGCTGGTGATTTCTCAGTCTCCAATCCATTACAATAAAGTACATGGACATGGCTGCAGCACTGCCAAACACTTTGACACTTTGTTCCAGTTTTTGTTGTGATATCTCCACAGACAGCAGGCCAAGCACCCATGGATGGGCTTTGGACGGTTAGGCCATGCTTGGGGACATGTCGATAGGCTCCATGGATGGAGACGGCCAGCCCCAGCCCTGCCAGCTGTGCAGATGCCCCCAGTACTACAGCCCAGGGCTTTCTGTCCCCAAGGTCTGTGGCTTGCACAGGGGACTCTGTGGAAGAAGCAGTCACTGACGGTCACCACCCGAGACTCCACTGTTCTATGTCTACTCATCCCATTCTCCTACTGGGAGGTTTCGTGCAGGCATGTGCCAAGGAAATGTGCCCATTAGGACCAGCAAAGGCGCAAACCTAGAGACAGGAGGGACAGGGGAACGGGAGGACAGGAGGGATGGGAGACAGCCAGCACAGGGCTTGGCCTAGGGCCCCGGCATCCTCCTGAGACACAGGCGGTGGGGCACAGTGCTAGTGGACAGGCATAAGAACCCCTGTGAGGAAGGGCAGGCTGCTGCCAGGTGGTCAAGGGGCCAGGCTGCTGACCTGGTGGTCAAGGGGCAGACCATCCTCCTGCAGCCATTTCTGACCTTGGTCCTCAGAAAAGGTTTGTTTTTGTCAGTTCTGAGATGGCACTGCTTCCTCAGCTCCCCTGAGATGCCACAGCCTGGGAGGATTGACCTGGGGTCTCCACTTATCCTGTTTTAGGTGTTTTCTATGCTAGTGACTGCTGTCCCCAGCCCTCGGGGTGCAGAGAAAAAGAGATAGAGAGACAGGACTGAGAGACAGAGAAATGGAGAGAGACAGAGAAAGACAGATATAGAGAGAGATGAAGAGGAAGGGAGACAAAGACACAGACAGACATATATCAATACAGAGACATAGAAAAGGCAGATACAAAAACAGAAAAGAGACAGGGGGGAGAGAGACAAGAAGAGAGTGAGAGAAACAGAGACAGAGATGCCCAGGCAAAAATAGAAAGACAGAGATAGAGAAAAGACAGAGATACAAAGACAGAGAAGAGACAAAGAAAAGACAGATGAGAGACTGAGAAAGATGAAGATACAGAGGTGGAGAAAGACAAAGAAGACAGAGAGAGACAAAGTGATAGAGAGGCAGACAGAGACAGAGATAGACAGAGACAGACAGCCAACTTCGGACAGAAGTAGGAAGAGAGGGCGGGAGGGAGAGTTGGCCTCTGGGGAGGGGCACAGCACAGGCTCTGGGAGTTGGTCAAGGTCCTGCTCTCTGAAAAAACCCAGATGCTGGCCCACCTTCCTGGTGCCTGTGCCATGCCTGCTCTGCCTGGCTGGCTTCTCTCAGGCTCCATGTGAGCCCATGCTGCAACCCGCCAGTCCCTCACCTCCATTGCTGTCATCCCAGCTGGATGGATCTCTTTCTTTCTGGCACCCCCTGTAGGAGTCTCACCCCCACTCCCTCACCATTGCCCATGCTACTAGATGGCTGCATCTCCACCGTGGTCAAGGCCACTGGGTAGAAGAATCTCAGCTGGCCTTAAAGACATGAGAGTCACCAATGTGTTCCTGTCAAGCTGACAGGGGTATATGGCTCAGAGAGAAGCCAGTAGGATCCCAGGAGGGGAGAATGTCCCAGAGGTGGCGCCTGCCAAGGGGCAAGGGGAAGGCTGGACATGGCCTTACTCCACATTGTCTGGGACAGCTGGGGCAGCCTGCTTGAGAGTCCACGGCCCAGTAAGCACAATCACAGGGCTGGCAGGAGGAAAGACCCTGCCACGCAGAGCAAGACTGGCACGCAACAACTCTGCCCTGTCCTTCAAGGCTCCGTGACCTCGGCTGGGCCAGGCAGTGACTCCAGGTGGCAGTAAAGGTGAGGGTCGGGGAGGCAGGTGGGTGGGCACTGAGAATGGAGCAGGGAGTGTAGCCTAGGAGAGAAGGACTGAAGGGTGAGTCAAGTCTAACTGCCCAGCCTGCAGCAGGCTTGGGCCCAGGGGAGGAGGTGGGAGATGGAGGTTGACCTGTAGGGCCTGGTGGGGTTGGGGTAGATGACAAGATGCAAGGAACCCAGACAGACATGGAAAGAGGGTAGAGGGAGGGAGAGCTCAGTTCCCTGACAGCCTCCAGTCTCCCTCAGCCCGGCTGCCCTGTCCTCTGTCATTGTGGCTCCCCCAGGGAGCTCTGACTCTGAGAGAACCTGGCTTGGACAGGAGGGTGCAGGGAGGGGGGATTGGCATGTCCCTGCTGTTCCTGGCCTTGTGGGTGCCCAGGCCTTAGCCAGGTCACTAGCCTGTGTCCTCTTATACAGGACAAGCTATTTCCAGGTCCAAGTTCAGTTCTGGGCCCATCTGTTGACCTGGGACCCTCAGCCTCACGGCATGGGTTGGAGACCCCTCTGTGTAGCTTTCGGGGGGGTGCAAGTGGCCCTTCGAGTTCCCACAGGCCTGCTGTGGGGCTGCGGTGACAACTTTGACTCCCCTCTGTGACTTCAAAAGCCTAATTGCCCTGATTGGCTGTTTCCTAGCTGTCCTACAGGTGAGGCGGTCCCCACTCTCACTTTCACATGCAATGTTGGGACAGGCGGGGCAGCCGCCTTTCAGGGAGGCCCACTAGGGAGGCTGAGGGTGGAGGTGAGAAGTGATCAAGAGAGGCTCCTAGGGTCAAGAGCCCTCCCACTCAGGGTGGTGCTTAGTGGGGGGGGGGGGGGGGGGGGG
>NW_007249428.1:531054-531613 GCF_000164805.1 Carlito syrichta | reverse complement strand
GTCCTTCCCGCCGGCCGCCTGGGGTCGGAGGGCGGCTGGAAGGATGCAGGAGGGGCACGGCCTTAGGCTCGTCCCGGAGAGCAGCCTCCCCAGCAGGAAGCTCTTTGCAGGAAGTAGAGAGTAGCCAAGTGTGAGAACAGCGGAGAGAATGGGGGCAGGAAGGAGGGGGGTGGGGGTCCCAGCCACTACCCGTCAGCATGAGGTGGGGCTCCGTGCACCCCTTCTTCTGGGCCAGAGGCGGTCAGGGCTCCGGGTGAGAGGGGCGGGGGACCCGTAACATCACCTGGTCCCCGCTGCCCTAGAGACCTGGCTTCCCGGAGGGTGTCCAAGGTGCTCTCAGGAAGGAGCACAGTGGCCCAGGTGAACGGAGGCCACACGCTCAGAGTGGGTGGGGAGCAAGACCGCCTCAGGGCAACGGGACGGAGATGCGGGGATGCGGGTGTCAGGAGGCTGGTGACCTCCAAAGGAGGGCGCGGGCGGAGGCGCTTCCTCCCTGCCCAGGAACGCGGCCCAGGAGCACCGCGGCGGCGCTAATTAGAAGCCATGCACAGGGCGGCCG
>NW_007249428.1:530368-531034 GCF_000164805.1 Carlito syrichta | reverse complement strand
GCGGCCGCCGGGCTCTCTGGACGCGGGGGACGCGCGTCGGCGTCCCGGTGCCCCAAGGTGTGCCCCGCGGCTGGCGCTCCAGTGTCGCTCGAAAACTGGGGCGCGCGGGGTCCCTGAAGCGCGTCCCCGCTGCCCCCACGGCTTCTCCCAGTCCCCGCCCCCCATCCCGCCCGGCGGCGTCCCGCTCCTGAACCATCTCGAAGAGAAAAATTATTATCGGATTAGATGTACTTCGGCTCGCGGGGTTCCCCCTTCCCCTCGGCATAATTATTATAATTCCAGGCAAGCCGTCGGAGAAAGTTCCTGGGGGGGCGTTTGTGGGGAGGCGTCTCCAGCTCTGTCTCCGCCCGCGGCGCCCGCATTCCTCCCGCGGGTGCTAGTTCACCCGCGCCCTCAGAGAGCCCAGAGTCGGGGCGGCCTTGCCGTGGGGCTCCGCGGGTCACACGCCCTCGAGGGGTCACCCCGATCTCTCCCGGGTTGTGCGCGGTTCCCCGGCTGGGAGAGACCCTCTGGGCCCTGCCCCTGGCTCAGCTGGATGGTCGCCGGCGTAGGAGGGTCTCACGCAGCGCCCCGAATGCGTGGAGGGTCCTGGAGTCCCCGCTCCCGAGCCCGAAAACCCCGTGCCGCCCCCCTCACCTCTCGCTCGCGCCGCCCCTCTTCGCCGGG
>NW_007249428.1:496561-529575 GCF_000164805.1 Carlito syrichta | reverse complement strand
GCGGGGCTCGCGGGTGAGCGAGCAGCAGGGCAGCGATCCGGGTCGGGACTGCGGGACCCGCAGGTGCCCTGTCAGAGCTCCCGGCTACGAGTTGGGTGTGGAGCCCGTGCGCCCTGCGCTCTCGGCTGGCCGCGCCCGTCCCCCGCTCCGGGTCTCCTCGAGGTGTCTGCGCTCCGGGACTCCCCTTCATCCACCACCCTGTGGTTGGGGGGACGTCTGCTGGGGACACGTCGCTCAGGCTCGTCTGCTTGCGGCTGCACCCTTTCGCGGGGGCCGGAGCTAGCGGCACCGCTTGGGGATGGAGAGCTCCCGGATTGGGCGGTCTGACGGGGCAGCGCGGGTGGGCGTTCAGGGAGCCGCCATGTCTGCAGATACCGTGGGGTCACGAGTGGGGTCACGAGTGGGGTTCTGTGGCGGAGAGAAGGCCCTGCGCTTGGTCTTGCACCCCCAGGGAAGAGGACAGGGGCTCTGTCGCTGGGGCAGTGGTGAAGGCAGCCTGCCCCGGCTCTGGGACCACTGGCCACTCGGAGGTCCCGGCGCAACTTCTTCAGCCAGAGGGATTTTTGACAATTTAGGTAAGCCTTGCATTCTGCTGCTGGGAAAGGGAAGGCCTAGCGCGATAATGACTTGCCCAAGGTCGCACTGTGACTCAGCCCCAGCCCTCAGCCATCTGCATATCCGCGTGTAGCCCAGGGGACTGCGGGGGAGGGGAGGGATGGAGGCTGCTAATCTACGGAGGGGAAGACCCGAGTCGGAAAACGTCCCCGGTGACACCTGATTACAGCACCAGTTAACAAGCACCCCCCCGTAAGTGGTCCTTGGGTGGTGACACAGAGACATCAGCGTAGCAGGAATTCATTTCACTGTACTGGAACCAAGGAAGGAGACCCACGGAGCTATGAGACAGTAGCAGCCTACAGAGTGTCTGGGCCCCGGGCAGGCGGCCGGACAGCTGTGGCTGTCTGAGGGGCAGGTGGCCGAGTCATGCTTCCAGGTGTAGCTAGGCAGGAGGCTCCAGTGCACCCAAGGCGCTCCATTTCTGCCTGGCTCCTAATTTGCAGAGATAGGGTAGTCTTATGGCCATCATCCAGGGTGTCACCTGGCCGCTTTGTCGGTAGCCCGGTGCCTCCTACAGCTTGAGGGCTGCTGTCTCTGAAGAAAAGTTTCCTTTGCTCCTTGCTGCCCTGGGGATTCGGATCCGTCTACGCATGCCCAGCCTGTCCACCCCTTCTCTGACTCATGGCAGGCCCCCCACCCTGGGAGGGAGGGAAGATTCTGGAAGGAGGAAGGTGGGGGAGGGGAGGGAGCCAGCCCATCCTCCTCTGGACTTTCCCTCTCTCAGCGAAAATCCCACCCAATTATCGCATTACTGGGGAGAACCCAGGCTGTGGTGGGAAGCCAGCCCCAGGCAGGTCGGCTTTGGGCTCCCACCTCCCCAGCCCCAAGACCCTGGGATCAGGGCCTGCTGAGAGCCCAGGGACTGCTAGCTCCACATGCACAAAGAGGGCTGTACTCACCAACCGGATGGGCCTCGCGACCCTGTGAGCAGGTGGGCACAGCCTCATCAGCCCTCCCTTTCCGCCTCTGGGCCAAGCCCTTGCCCTCTGCCTTTGCCAGAGGAGTCATGAAGTCAGGCTGCAGAGCTGCCAGCTGCGAATCAGCGGGTCGTGGGTACCCCAGAGCTGGCAGCCTTGTGTTGTAGAAGGTGGGGGGGTTTCAAAGGACCAGGTGCTGGCTCATGGGCCAAGCTGCCTTTTCTGGAGCATTCCCAAAGACTCGGATCCTGGAATGAGCCTTTAGGCCACGGGAGAGGAGGGGCAGGCGGTAGGAGCTGTTCGGGGGCTCTTTCTCCCCCTACCCCACCTCAGTCTCTGTTGAGAGCTCTGATCCCTGGGCTACCCAGAGGTGGTGTGGAGAGAGGAAGGGAATGAGGGATACCCCAGGTGCATGGCAGGGGCCTGAGGGTAGTTGGCCTCCATGATCCAGCAGGTCCACACAGAGCTCGTGGGAATCCACTTGGGCACCCACGAGCATGCAGGGAACTTGGTCCTGTCCGGTTTCCCAAGTCCCGTCCAAGCCCCAGAGTCTGACTGGACGGAGGAATGGAGCCTGCCCTGTCCTTGGTGAGCTGGTACCCTGGAGCCCTGGAGGCCTGGGCTGTTGTCATCCAGGTGTCGGGGAATGCAGGCAGGGGTGGTGACCATGCACCTGAGCCCTGGGCTCCATCCTGCTCCCTGATTCGCAGCTGGCAGCTCTACAGCCTGACTTCAGGACGGAATCCCACTCCAGCATGTTCCTCTCACCCGCCACTAAAGTGAGAGCCTCCCCGGGAGCGCCCTCTGCCGTCACACAGGGGGAGCTGTCCACGACAGGTCTGCACAGGCAGTATCCCCACCAGACCACAGTGCTCAGGGACAGGAATGCACTGTTGCCCATTACGGGGCAGGCTTGGTGTGTATGGGGTAAACCAAAGACTGAAGGATCCCTGGTCTGGCCCCAGGACCTTCCTGTCGGGGGAAGGCAGACCTGAACAGGGAAGGGTGAGGCCTCAGGAGGTGGCATCAGGGAAGTGTGTGATACAGTTCAACTGGGTGGCTCTGGAGCTGAGCCCCCAGGGCTCCACTGCAGGGTTGGTGAAACAAAACTTCCACTTGTGGGTGACTCTGGAGGAAAGATCCTTTTTGGCTACTGGAGGGCCCGGGGTGAGTTGCCTTCAGGATGGACCCCAGGGAGAGAAGCACCACCTACCCCATGAGCTTTGAAGAACCCTTGCTTGGGGGCCCACTTGGTGGGAGGGGACATTTCTGATGTGTGGTTTGCTATGTGAAGTAGTGAGTTCCCTGTCCACAGCAGAGTCTGAGTCCCAGCTCCAGGTAGGGCAAGCCAGGATCTCACCCATTCCACTTTTGCTTCCTTCTTTCCTCTCCTTTGAGCAAAAAGAAGTGAAGTTGGGAAAACCAGAGAAGGGGATGGAACAGCCAGAGAATTTGAGGCTGAGGGACCCTGGAGCAGACAGCCTGCAGGGCAGGGCAAGGGTCTAGGACCTGAAGGAGAAGCACTTAAGTTAAAAGAAGTATATATTTTTATTTCATTCCCACTTAACTGTGGTTACCTGCCCTTGGAAACAACACCCTCACTTCCTGTTAGACATGGATGTTCACGCAGAGCAGCTGACCCTTAACAACATGGTATGAACTGTGCAGGTCACTTACACATGGATTCTCTTCCACCTCTGCATCCCTCTCAGACAGCAAGACAGCCCCTCCTCCCCCTCCTTATCCTCCTCCTTGTCCCCCGCTCCTCTCTCCATCCTTCCTCCTCCCCTCTTCCTCCTGCTCCTCCTCAGCTACTCAACATGACTATGAGGATGGAAACTTTAGATGATCCATTTCCACTTCTTGAAGAGTAAATGACTTTCTCTTTTTTTTGAGTCAGAGTCTATGAGGATGGAAACTTTAGATGATCCACTTCTTGAAGAGCAAATGACTTTCTCTTTTTTTTGAGTCAGGGTCTAACTCTGTTGCCTAGGCTGGAGTGCGGTGGCATGCTCATGGTCACTGCAGACTCGACCTGCTAGGCTCAGCCAATCCTTCTGCCTCAGCCTTCCAAGTAACTGGAACTACAGATGCATGCCACCACGCCCAGCTAATCTTTTGATTTATTATAGAGATGAGGTCTCACCAAATTGCCCAGGCTAGTCTCTAACCTCGGCCTCCCAAAGTGCTGGGATTATATGCATGAGCCATCGCACCCAGCCCTTGATGACTTTCTTAATGGCATTCTGTCTTCTCCAGTTTACTTTACTGTAAGGATACAGTAGATAACATACACAACATAACAACATATGTGTTAATCGACTGCTTCTGTTGTCGGCAAGGCTTCCGGTCAACAGGAGGCTATTAGCAGTTAAGTTTGGGGAATCAAGAGCTATTTGTGGACTTTTGCATGTGAGAAGTGGGCACCCCTAGTCTTGTGTTGCTCGAGGGCTGCCTGTACTTGCTTCTGATTCTAGTAGCAACAACCCTCAAGTTGCCTTCACAGAGGCATGGCATCTTTGAGGGCATCGGCACCATCCATGCTGGAGCCAACTGCCTGGAGCTGGTGGATATCCAAGCTAAAAATGAGGGCCCAGCCACATCCCCCTGAACTCTTGAAAACACTCTGCTGCACCCTGTGATTTGCTGCATCACCTGGGGTACCTTGGCACATGGTTTGGGAACTGCAGCTCTACAGAGAGCAGCCAGGGCTGGTCCTGAGACACAGATCAGCACTGACCCGAGGAAAATAGTGTGACCGCATGTTTGCCTGGCCAGCATGATGTGACGGGCTCTTCAGGTCAGGCCACAGTCCCGGTCAGCCTCCTGCCCACCTAGAGGTGTGTTCTTGTCTTGTCTTTCCTCAAACTCCTGGGCTCAAACAATCCTCCAGCATTGGTCTCTGGAATAGCTGGGGCCACAGGTTGTCATGAAGCCATGCTAATTTTTAAAATTTTTTTGTAGAGATGAAACTCACTATGTCACCTTGGCAGTAGGGACAAAATTTTTAAAATGGAATTTTGGGGTCAAAAATGGCAGCATCGTGGAGTTCTAATGTCAGGCTCCGGTCAAGAGCCATCAGATCTGGAGACAAGCTTGTCCCAAGTTCAACCCTTGCCTCGAGTCACCTGTGGAAGGAGGGCACGAGACTCCTCAGATGCTCCTATTACAAGGGTTGGGAGTGTTGGGCAGCAGCTGACCTGGCCCTTTGTGTTCAAGTTCTGCTTCTGGGCCAATACTGCCCCCACGTGGATATTGGAGGGACCCTGTCACTGTGCCCTGGCAGGCGTGCCCCTATGGGGAAAGCCATAGGTGGAAAAAATGACATCTCCTCCCTCAGCTCTGGGCTTTCTAGGTGGCCTGAGTGGGGTTCTCTGTGGAAAGGGGACCCACCTTGTGGGGACAGTGGTGATCACAACCCCTGCTTGCTACTTGTGTACCGGGACCCACCTGACACAGCTTAATCCCCGAGACCATGGGAGATATGGGCGTTCATCCCTGGAGCATAGCAAGTCAGGGCTAATGCTCAGAGAGGGCAAGATGGAGACTCACAGTTCTGGTGCCCAGAAGCAGGTGTGGGTCTGAGTGACTGAAGGCTGCGTTAGTCCTGGCATCCCTCATTGCCTGGGTTCAGAGTTCTTAGATTCACAAACTGCTGGAGACATTCCCTTCTACTCTAGCTCTCTGGTCTCCCTTTGTGTGCCTCCCATCAATCTTGAAGATACTGAACTCCAGGGATGTGTTGGGGCTCTCAGTCTGAGACAAAGGATCATGTGAACGTGGTTCTAGGGGATAGAAGAGTGAGGTGAGGGGAGTAGATGGGTGAAGAGGGACAGCCACAGGGCATCCATTTATCTACTGGCTGCCATCTTCCCTGGAGGAGGGAGGCAGGGCCTCACGACCCCACCCCTCCAGAGTGGCTCATGGCCAGCCGTGCCTGTGCCTGTCCAGGTGAGGTGTGCTCCTTGAGCCTGCATGTAGCAAGGCAGGGCAGACAAGGATGTCTACTCCCTTTTGCCCCCATTATGCTTTGCTCCAAAAGCACCTTGGTGGGCCTGCCTCCCTAGCATCTCTACCTCCCCGACAGTCTCCCTCAGCGTCCTCCCCCACGTTATGGAGGAAAATCAAGGCCATGCATATGTCTATCTCTCCTGTCTCAGAGCTGAGGTTTCCTTACCTCTCACTCACCAGCCCAGTGGGTCAGAAGGTTTAGCTGAGCACTAGTTCTCATCCTCTTGACTCTCCCAGTGCTGGGTTTAGCAGCCAACTCCGTCCTTTCCAAAGCTGTCCATCTGCATCTCTCCTACAGCCTTCTCTCAGTCCAGAAGCCATAAGGCTATTTTATTTTACTTTAATTTTTGAGTTGGAGTCTCACTCCGTCACCCAGGCTGGAGTGCAGTGGCAAGCTCACGGCCACCCCAGTGTCGACCTGCTGGACTCAGGCATGCCCGACTAATTTTTTAAAAATTTACTGTAGAGTTGAGGTTTCGCCAAGTTGCCCAGGCTGGTCTCAAACCCATGGGCTCAGGCAATCCACTTCCCTTGGCCTCCCAAAGTGCTGGGATTACAGGCTGAGCCACCGAGCTGGCCCCATTAGGCTATTTTAAATGATATTTATTTATTTCCAGTTCCATTTCTGTGATTGTTGCTATATTGATTGATTGTAAAATCAATATAGCAACAATCACAGAAATGGAACTGGAAATAAGTAAATATCATTTAAAATACATTGATTTGTTTTTTTTTGTTGTTGTTGTTGTTGCTGTTGCTGTTTTGAGCTGAGGTCACCCAGCCTGGGGTACAGTGGCACAATTATGGCTCATGACCCACCACAGCCTCAGTATCCTGGGCTCAGGAATCCTTCCACCTCATCCTCCTAAGTAGCTGGGACGGCAGGCACACACCACCACACTCAGCTAATTTTTTAATTTTTTAATTTTTTGTAGAGACAATGTCTTGCTATGTTGTCCAGGATGGTCTCAGACTTCTGGGTTCAAGCAATCCTCTTGGCCTCCCAGAGTGCTGGGATTACAGGCATGAGCCACTGTACCCCAATAAATAGATCTTGATTCTTACAACCTTCCTAAACTCACTTGTTAGTTCCAGTAGATTCATTCTTTTTTTAGATTCTGTGGGATTTTCCACACAGACAATCATCTGTCATCTGTGAATAAAGACAGGTTTACACCTTACTTTCAATTATGGATGACTTTCATTTATTTTTCTTTCCTTATTGCACTGGCTAGAAACTCCAGGACTGTGTTGAATAAAAGTGGTAAGAGTGGATATCCTTGCTTTGTTATTGATATTTAGGGAGCAAACATGCAGTCTTTCATGTAAGTATGATGTTAGCTATAGGTCTTTCAAGATGCCCTTGATCAGTTTGAGCAACTTCCCTGATAGTTATAAACTGCCTAGAGTTTTTATCCAAATGTCAGAATTTGTCAATGATTTTTTTTTTGCATCTATTAAGACAATTATATATATTTATTCGGTTAACATAGTGAGTTACATTAAATAATCCAAATATTAAACCAATCTTGCACTTCTGGGATAAATCCTGCTTGGTCATGATGTATTGTCCTCTTTATAAGTTGTTGGAATGGATGTGCTAAAACTGTAAGGATTTTTGCATCTATTTTCATGAGAAGTATGGGTCCAACTTTTCCCCCCAATAATGTATTTGTCTGATTTTGGTACTAGAGTAATTCTGGTCTCATGAAATACTCGAGTATTTCCAACTCTTTAATTTTCTAGAAAATTTTGTAGAGAGTGTTAGCATTTATTTCTTAAGTGTTTGGTAGAATCCACCAATGAAGCCATTTGGGCTTTACATTTTCTTTGTAGGAAGGTTTGTGACTACGGATTTTTAAAATAGATACAGGGCGATTTTGTTTATCTATCTTTTGTTGTGTGAGTTTTGACTGTCGATGTCTTTCAAGGAATTTGTTCATTTCATAGAAGTTGAATATATTGGCATATAGATGTCAATAATATTCTCTTTTATTTTTAATATCTATAGAATCTGTAGAGAAGTCACCTTCCTCCTCCTCCTCCTCCTTCTTCTTCTTTTTTTTCCCTCTTTTTTGAGTCAGAGTCTCACTCTGTTGCCGAGGCTAGAGTGCAGTCACATAATCAAGGCCACCACAGCCTCAACTTGCTGGGCTCAAGCTATCCTTTCACCTCAGTCTTCCAAGTAGCTGAAACTACAGGTGTGCACCACCATACCCAGCTAATTTTTTGATTTATTTTAGAAGCAAGGTCTTGCCAAGTTGCTCAGGCTGGTCTCGAACCCCTGGGCTCAGACAATCCTCTTGCCTCCACTTCCCAAATGCTAGGATTACAGGTGTAAGCCACTGTGCCTCGCCTCTTCCTCATTCTTGATATTAGTAATTGTTCTCTTTTTCCTGGTTTGTCTTGGTAGTTTGATCCTTTCAAAAAGCTTCTGTTTTGGAACTGCCTGTGGTCTTCTCTTTCTGAGTCCTTGGCCTACAGATTTCAGACTTGCTTAGCCTTAGCAAATGCATGAGGCACTTCTTTATGATAAATCTGTCTTACCTTCTGGAACTCCAGTTACACTTGTTAGGTGCTTGAAGTTTTCCCAAAGCTCACTGACTCTCTGTTTCTATTTGTAGTCTTTTTTCTGTGCTATGTCTTCAAGTTCACTCATCTTTTCTTCTGCAGTGTTTAACCTGCCATTAATGCCATTCATTCAGTGTGTGTGTCAGCTCTGATATCATAGTTTTCATCTTTGGAAGTTTGATTTGGCTCCTTAATAATATTCCTTGTCCACATATAACATGCCCCAGCTTTTCTCTACCTTCCTAAATGTATGGAGTCACTTTTGTCACTGTTTGATGTGCATGTCTATTAATTTTGTCATCTGTTCCTATTGCTTGATTAATTTTCTTCCTCATTATTAGTCATAGTTTTCTGTTTATGCACATGCCTGGTACTTTTTATTAGGTGTCAGACATTGTGAATTTTACCTTATTTAGTGCTGGATACTTTTGTATTCCTTTTTTTTTTTTTTTTAGGGTCTCACTCTGTCACCCAGGGGAGTATAGTGGCATGATCACAGTTCACACAGCCTCACCCTCCTGGGATCAGGCAATCCTTTCACCTCAGCCTCCCAAGTAGCAGGACTACAGGTGCACACTACCACGCCCAGCTAAGTTTTAAAATTTTTTTGTAGAGATGAAGTGTCACTATGTTGCTGAGGTTGTTCTCAAACTTCTGGACTCAAGCAATCCTCTTGCTTTGGCCTCCCTGAGTGCTGGGATTACAGACATGAGCTACTGCACCTGGCCTTTTTGTATTTTTATAAATATTATTTGGCTTTCTTCTGGAATGCAGTTAAATTACTTGAAAGCAGTTTAATTCTTCTGGGTATTGCTTTTAAGCTTTGTAAAGCAGGATCTGAATGACTTTCAGTCTGGGGCTAATTTTTCCCCATTTTACATTTACCTTTAATTTTAATTTTTTAATTTTAACTTTTCCCCATTTCACATTTACATTTACCCTCCAATTGTTCCACCTGATGTCCTGTGAGTTACTAGGCTTTTCCTCTCTGGCTGTTGGGAACACATGTATCACTGGCTCTACAGAGCTCCAAGGGCTGTCTCTCATTCTCCTGGGCAATTCCTTACCTGGCTTTGAGGAGTTTCACACCGTGCTCTGACCAAGGTTAGATGGTAACCCGCGGGAGCCCTCTGTCTGTCTCAGAAGTGCTCTCTGGGCAGCCTCTCCTCTCTGGTGCACTCTCTGTGAGTTCCAGTCAGAGCCCCGGCACTCCTAATTTCCCCTCTTCAATCAGGATCTTTTCCAGACTCTACCCAAGTCCTCTTCACATTGCAATATGACGTCTCCCACATGGTGGGTCAGGTGATGGTAAGACTTAGCGTGCTTATTTCCTCTTCTTCTTAGCGTGCTTATTTCCTCTTCTTCAGGGATCACTGTCCTGTGCTGTTTGACATTCAGTATCTGTTGTTACATATATTTTCCCCATTTCTCTTCCTTTTTGTAGTAGTTTGTTTTGTTGTTGTAGTTATGCTTGTTGTGGTGGCTGTTTGTTTTGTTTTTGTAGTCCCTGGAACCCATGTCTCCCTCTGACTCATGCCCTCCAGGGCTGATTTTGCAAGTTGGAGGCTGCTGCTTGCTCTGATCTGCCATGTAGTGGAAACCGTGGGCCCACCCTAACCAGGCCCTTGCCTCCACCACCCTTGGACACTGCTTTTGCCAAGTCACTGAAGTCACTGGGTCCTCAGCTGCATCCGGCACTGACATTGCCTTCCTGTGCCTGGCTCAGCTGCTCATCAGCCTCCTGGGCTGGTCCCCTCAATTCTCAGCTTCTCACTGTGAAGGGTCTGAGGCCTTAGTCCCGGGATCCTGTCTTCACTCAGTGCTCTAAATGCTGTGACAAGCGGACAAGTCTCCCTCAGTTCCAGTTCTGACATCTGTTTCCAGCTCAACACCTCATACTTGGTGCACCAGCCTCTTGGAGCTTTTCCACCCCATCCCCATCCCTCTTCTCATGTCAGCAAATGCAGTCCAGTTGCTCAGACTCAGCTGTCCTCAGCTCCTGTCTTCCTCCTACACCCATGTCAGTCTACTGGAAAGCCTGTCAGCTATCCCTCCCAGTATAGCCAGAGACGGCTCTGCACCACCTGTACTTGGGACTTGGTCACATGTTTGCCCCGCCCAGTTCCCATGGTGGCTTTTAGGTGGTGTCCAGCCTGCCTTATGCTCCAGGGCCTCCGTGGCCTAGCTCACTTAGCACAGGAACCTGGCCTGTGCCTGGTCTGCCTACCTGGCGTCTCTCTCATGTATGTCTTCTGCCTTGCCTCTGGCCCAACTCCCCAAACACTCCAGCCTCCTCACTGTCCTCCAGTCTTGAACATGTGCCTGTCCTTCCTCAGGGTTGCCCCTGACCTCACCTCCTTCAGGGGTCTGTGCAAATGATGGGTGAAGCCTGCTCTGTCCCCACAGGTCTCCCAGTTTTCTACTGTTACCACTTGAATTCTAGCTATCTTCCTACTTACAGTCTTGCTCTCTATCGTCCACTGATATCTATCATCCATTCATCCATTCTATCTGATCGAATCTATCTCATCTCTCTATCATTTCTATTTATCATCTCCCTGCCTATTTATGTTGTCTATCATTATCACTATTATCCATTTATAACTATGATCTATCTGTTACATATAAGTATTTATCATCTCCTCATCTATCTCTACCATCTATCTAATCTTACATCTATCTTCTAATTATATCTGTTATCTATGCACTATTTCTATCATCTATCTTTTAATCAATTTATCTATATCTATCATCTACCTATCTTATCGCCCACCTATCTCTATCAGTCTATATCTAACATCTCTATTTATTTAATCTTACATATCTCTAGCTACCTTCTAATTATATCTATTATCTATGCACTATTTCTGTCATCTGTCTTTTAATCTATTTATCTCTATCATCTATTTATCCTCTCCACTATCGATCTATCTATTGTTTATGTATCTATATCATCTGTACACAAAGGAGAACCCCCCAAACTGGAATTTATTTATTGAAAATTGTGTATTCTTACCTATTTAAACTTCAGTCACCTTCAAAGTACTCTCCATTTGGATGCAATACACCTATGGAGATACTTTTTCCACTGCTCAAAACAGTTTTTGAACCCATCAATTGTGGTGCCTTTTAGTGCTTCTGCTGTTTTTTGTTTTGTTGTTGTTTCATCTCTTCCATGTTGGAAAAATGTTGTTCCCTTTGAGGATTTTTTTCGTCTGGGGAAACAAAAAAAAAGTCACTCAGGGTGAGATCAGGTGAATAGAGAGGATGGGCCATGGGGTCATGCCATTTTGGGTCAGAAACTGCTGTACACAACTCAGTGTAGTGTGGGCAGGTGCACTTGTAAATCAGCCATCACAAAATGAGCAAACATGTTGAAAGACTCTCCAAAAACATCATTGAAGTCCAACAGCCTCTCACAGTGACACTAGCTGGTACATTCATGCTGATGGGTTCTTAGAACATTTATCTAGCGGGGGAAGCCTGTACTACAAGGGGTCTGCCCTCCAAAAATTAAGTGTGGTTTTTTTTGGCTCCCACCTTGTATCTATCTTATCTGTCTATTATCTTTCTATCTCTATCATCTCTATAGTAATATATCTAATCTACCTATTATCTATCTATTATTTATCTATCTATTTCTATCATCTATATATCTATATGATCTATCTACCTATTATCTCTTTCTCTCTATCTATCTTTTAATTCTCTGACTGTCTACCTATCTGATTTATTATCTATCTCCCCATTGTGGAATATAAATTCTGTGAGAACGGACTCTGCCTGGCATGCTCAGTGCTATCTCCCAGTACTCAGAACACAGCCCCTGGTATTTAATAAACATGTGTTGGTTGAGTGAATGAGTCCATTGAGACTGGCACTGACCAGCAGAACTTTCAGTGGTGGTGGACGAAGAGCCATTCAGCCACGTGTAGCTGTTGTGCAAAGTGTGGATAAAGCAACTGAGGAACTCAGTGTAGAATTTCAGTTACTTTTAATGAATTTCAACTAACATCTAAATAGCCCCTGTGACTGGTGACTGCCTCTGTGGAAAGCACACTCGCCATTGTGTTTGGAAGACAGCCTGGTGGCTGGAACCCCCTGTTCCTCCTAGGAGGTAAGCTCTGCTAGGAGACTCCACTATCTGCAGGCTGGGCACATGTGGGCCCAGCTTGTTCCAGTCACAGGTCACACTGGAAAACTGTAGTGGAGAGCTCACTTGTTCCAGATGGGTCTCACATTGGCCTGATTCAGGCTGAGTGCTGTGGGCTGAATGTCTGTCCCCTCCAAAACTCATGTTGAAGCTTAATCCCTCTGTGGGAACACTGAGAAGTGGGGTCTTCAGGTGGTGGTTGGGTCAGAGGACTCTGCCCTCATGAACAGATTAGGCTGTGATTGATGGACCTGGCACTTCCAGCTTCCTCATTGTATGACATCCTGAGCTGGCTCCCTCAGGACTCTTCACAGGGTCCCCATCAGCACACAGGCCCTCACCAGATGGGATCCCTAGACCCTGGGCTTTCCAGCCTCCAGAACTATGAGAAATAAATCTTGTTTCTTGTAAATTATCCAGTTTCGGGACTTCTGTCATAAGCAACAGAAAACAGACTGAGACAGTGAGCTTTGCAGAGTGAGCAGCTACCCTCCACCATAGTGAGGTGGTGCCTGGCTGGGCCCTGCTCTCCAGAGGGCCTCCTCTTCTGGCCCAGTTCTACAAGAGCTTTGCTCAGATAACAGCATGGCTTCCAGCCCATCATGAATCCCAGGGGAATAATCATGATGTTGGAAAAACTGACACTAATTCCACACTAACCCACATCTCCAGCCTCTGGGATCATGCTCTTTCAGTGGTGTCATGGGACAGACTTCCAGAATGTCTGCCTAAATGTCCAGCCCCCACATCTCACAGGTGGGTAAACTGAGGCCCTGAAAGATGCAGATTTGCCTGCAGATGTAGCACATAGTGGTGCGGCCTGACTGGAGGCTCCTGCACCTCTGGACCCTCATCTCACTCTGCCCGGCCCCCTCCCTCTGCTTGTCTTTCTGAGTGACTCTATCTTGCCTGTATCTCTACTCCCTTCCCTCCTTCCTGGGCTTCCCCTTTTCCCCATGCACCCAGTCAGGCCCTTTCCAGAGAAGACCCAAACCACAGGAAAGCACCATCTTGGGCTTGTTGCAGGTATGCTCTGGATGCTTCCATCCTATCTGTCCATCTCCACCTCCACCTTGCCCTTCCAGAGTGATTCTGCTCTTGCAAAACTGTGGACAGAGAGGGTGGAGAAGGCCTGGGGTTGGGAGGAGGGGGAGAGACGCTGGAGGGTGGGAGAATCTCAGGCCTCAGGGAGGGCTTTGAAGCAAATCCCGTGGCTGCTATTGCCAAATGCTGGACAGGCAGGTGTGTCCTTGCTTCCCTGAAGACCTTCTTAGGAGTAATTCCAAAAAGGGGGATAGCTAATCCAAAGGTGGCACGTGTGTTGCAAATGGTGCTACCTATCATTGATCTGACATTTGGAAAGAGCAGTCATCAATAGCGTGAGAATGCACTCCCCCGCCCTCCGCCCCGCAGCCCCACTACCCGCACCAGTCTAATCTCTGAGCAGCCTGGTTTCTGCTGAGTCAAAAGATGGAGGAGGAAATCAATGCCGGCCCAGGGGCTGGGTGGGAAGTCAGATCCCTGCTGAGGGACGTGTGGGTGCTTATGCGGCACCCCAATGAAATCAGGACATTCATGCGACCCATTATTGTTGTCTAGTTCTTGCAACATTTTAAGGGTGACCAGGTGTCCCAATAATGTTCTATTCTAGTTGTCATGTCTCTTTGAGTTCTTCCGGTGAGGCTTATTAGCCATGTGTCTATCTTCTTTGGAGAAATGTCTATGCAATTCCTTTGCTTGTTTTTATTTTTAATTAATTATTTTTAGAGACAGCATCTCACTCTGTCATCCAGGCTGGTGTGCAGTGGAGTACTACAGTCCCATTTGTCTATTTTTGCTTTTGTTGTCTGTGCTTTTGGTGTCATATTCAAGAAGCCATTGCAAAACTCAATGTCATGAAGCTTCTCCCCAGCTTCCTTCTAGGAGCTTTATAGTTTCAGGTCTTAAGTCAGGTCTTTAACCCACTTTGGGTTATTTTTTGTATATGATGTAGAGTAAGGGTTTAACTTACTTCTTCTGAATGTGGATGTCTAATTTTCTCAACACCGTTTGTTAAAGAGACTGTCTCGTCTTCCCTGTGTAGTCCTGGCATATTGTTGTAGATCGTTTGGCCATATATAAGAGGGTTTATTTCTGGACTCTCTAGTCTCCTCCACTGTTTTATATGTCTATCTTTATGCCAGTACTAAACTGTTTTGATTACTGTAGCTTTTGGAATTGTTTTCTTCACTTTCTTTTTAGATTGTTTATTGTGGGTGTATAAAATGCAACTTTTTTTTTGCTTGTTGACTTTGTTTCTTGCAACTTGGGTGAACTTGTTTATTATTTCTTAAATTTTTTATGGAATAAGGTTTTTCTACATATAAGATCATATCTTTGAAAAGAGATTATTTTACTTTTTCCTTTCCAATATGCATGCCTTTATTATTTATTTATTTATATTGTCTAATTGCTCTGGCTAGAACTTACTGCATTGGATAGAGGTGGCAAAAGTGGGCATCCTTGTCTTGTTCCTGGTGTTAGGGGAAAAGTTTCACCTTTGGTCATATGATGTTAGCTTTATCTAGCAAAAGTTCTCTTTTATCCCTAGTTTATTGAGTGTGTATGTGTGTGTGTGTGTGTGTGTGTGTTTTTTTATCATGAAAGGATGTTTGATTTTGTTAAATACTTTTTCTTCATTGGGTGACATAATAATGGTTTTTTCCCCCTTCATTCTGTTAATGTGGTATATTACATTGATTGTTTTTTGTATGTTCAATCATTCTTGCATTCTGGGAATACATCCTACTTCGTCTGGTGTATAATTCTTTTAATATGCTGCTGAATTCATTATGCTATTCTTTTGTTGAAGATTTTTGCATTAATATTCATAGAGAGTATTGGTCTGTAAGTTTTCTTTTCTTGTAGTGTCTTTGTTCAGCTTTGGAATCAGGGAAATGCTGGCTTAACTGAATGAGATAGAAAGTGTTTCTTCCTCCTCCTTAATTTTTGGAAAAATCTTAGAAGAATTGGTATTAGTTCTTTTTAAAATGTTTGGTAGAATTCTCCAGTGAAGCCATCTGGTCCTTGATTTTCTTCATTGAGAAGTTTTTGATTACTGAATCAATCTCCTTACTGGTTATAGGTCTATACGAATTTTTCATTTCTTCATGAGTTGGTTTTAGTACATTTTGTGTTTTTGGAATTTCCATTTTATTCAGGTCATTGATTTGTTGGTGTACAATTGTTCATAGTGTTCACTCATATCTTTTTACTCAATCCTTATTTTCATTTCTAATTTTATTAATTTGAGTCTTCTCTTTTTCTTAGCTGTTCTAGCTAGAGATTTTGTATTTTTGGTGACCTTTCAAATAAATAACTTTTGGTCTTATTGCTTTTCTCTGTTGTGTTTCTATTTTCTATTTTTAATCTGTTCTTTATTATTTCCATTCTCCTGCTAGCTTTGGGGCTGGTATACTCGCTCTTCCTAGTTCCTTAAGGTGTATAGTTATTGATTTGAGATCTTTCATTTATTTTTATGTTTGTAGCTATATGTTTCTTTGTTAGCATTATTTTCACTGTATCCCATAAGCCTTAGTATGTTTTGTTTTTGGTTTCATTTATCTCAAGGCATTTTTAAACTTCCCTTGTAGTTTCTTTTAAAATTTTTGGTTGTTAAGGAGTGTTTTGGCTGGGCATGGTAGCCTAATACAGTACTATCTATAATCCCAGCATTTTGGGAGGCTGAGGTGGGAAGATTGCTTGAGCCAAAGAGTGGAGACCAACCTCGGCAACATAGTGAGATCTCGGCTCTACAAAAAGATCAAGACAAAATTAGCCAGGTGGTTACATGTTCCTGTAGTCCTAGCTACTTGGGAGGCTGAGGCTGAAGGATCATCTGAGCCTAGGAGGTCAAGCCTTCAATGAGGCATAATCGTGAAACTGTATTCCATCCTAGATGATGATGAGAACTTGGCTCAAAAAAAATATAGTGTTTTGTCTAATTCCACATATTTGTAAGTTTTCCTGCTTATTTCTACCTTCATCCCATTGAGACCAGAAAAATACTCTCTGTGATTTTAATATTTTAAAGTGTATTAAGAACTGCTGTGTGGCCTAAAATACGACCTATCTTGGAGAGTATTCTTTGTGCACTTGAGAATAATGTGTATTCTGCTGCTATTGGATGGAGTGTACTGCATATCTGTTTAGGTCTAACTGGCTTATAATGTTGTCCAAGCTGTCTATTTCTTTACTGATCTTCTGTCTGGTTTTTCTATCCATTATTAAAGCATGATATTGAAGTCTACAACTAATATTGCAGAACTGTTTATTTCCCCTTTCAATTCTGTCAATTTTTTTATATTTTGGAGTTGGGTATATTTATAGTTGCTATATTTTCTTGCCATTTCAAAACTTTTCTCAATATATATAGTTTTCCTTGGCCTCTTATAAAGCTTATTTTTCTTATAAGAATAAAACCATCCCAGCTCTTTTTGGTTACTATTTATATGTATTAACAATATCTTTCATTTTCAACCTCTTTGCATTCTGTATCTAAAGTGTATTGTAGACAGCATATAGATGTATCTTGATTTTTAAAATTCAATATGCCAATCTGCCTTCTTAGAGGAGAATTTAGTCCATTTACATTCAATGTAATTATTGATAAAAAAGATTTACTTCAACCATTTATCTGTTTTCTATATGTCTTATATAATTTTTGCTCCTCGACTACACCTTTTTTTTGTATTTAGTTGATTTTCTGTAGTGTACAATTCTGATTCCCTTATTTCCTTTTCTGTATATTTTAAAAGTTATTATTATTATTTTTTGAGTTGGAGTCTCACTCCATCACCTAGGCTGGAGTGCAGTGGCATGCTCATGACCACCCCAGTGTCAACCTCCTGGGCTCCAGAGATCCTTCCACCTCAGCCTTCCAAGTAGCCAGAAATACAGGTGTGCAGTACCACGCTCAGCTAATTTTTGATTTATTGTAGAGACGAGATCTTGCCAGGTTGCCCAGGCTGGTCTTGAACCTATACCCTCAGGCAATCCAAATCCACTCACCTTGGCCTCCCAAAGTGCTGGGATTACGGGCTGAGCCACCAAGCCCAGCCCTAAAAGTTATTTTCTTAGTGGTTACCTTAGTTGGTTTTGTTATTGTTGTTTTTTGAGTTGCAGTTTCACTCTGTCACCCACTCTGCACGCTCCCGGCCACTGCAGCCTCGACCTGCTGGGCTCGGGCAATCCTTCCACCTCAGCCTTCCAAGGTAGCTGGAACTACAGGCATGCACCACCATGCTGGGCTAATTTTTTGATTTATTGTAGAGATGAGGTCTCACCAAATTGTCCACGCTGGTCTCGAATTCGTGGGCTCAGGCAATCCTCTCACCTCAGCCTCCCAAAATGAGCCACTCACCCAGCCTACCAGCTTGTAATGTTTTTCTTATGGTTTCTAGTTGTGATGTAATGTTCTTTCTTTTCAGCCTGAAGCCTTCCCTTTAACATTTCTTGTAGGAAACATCATCTCATAATAAACTCCCTCAACTTGTTTCTTTCTTTTTTTTAAAAGAAATATCTTGATTTTTCTTTCATTCTTAAAAGATAGTTTTGCTGAATGTGGGATTTTTGGCTGATGATTTTTTTTCTTTCAAGGTTCAGATATGTTCTATCCTACTTGCAATCAGGCCTCATTTTTTTCTGATGAGAAATCAGGTGTTAATCTTATTGAAGATCACTTGTGTGTGATATGTTTCTATTTTACTGCATTCAAAATTTTCTTTATCTTTTAACAATTTGACTGTCATGTGTATAGTCTTTAAATTTATCCTGCTTAGAGTTCACTGAGCTTCTTGGATGTGTATATGCATGTCTTTTTTCTTCTTTTTCTCTCTTTTTGTTTGAGTTGGAGTCTCACTCCATCGCCCAGGGTGGAGTGCGGTGGCATACTCACAGCCACGCTAGAGTCGACCTGCTGGGCTCCAGCGATCCTTCTGCCTCAGCCTGTAACTGGAACTACAGGCATGCGCTACCACGCCCAGCTAATTTTTGATTTATTGTAGAGATGAGGTCTCACCAAGTTGCCTGTGCTAGTCTCTAACTCGTATACTCACGTCCTTCCTCAGATTTGGGAAGTTTTCAGCTGATATTTCTTCAATGATTCTTTCTACCTCTTTCATTCTTCTCCTCCTGTGTATCTTTAACTGTTTATGTTGGCCCACTTGATGGTGCTCCTTGGATCTCTTAGGCTTTGTTATTTATTCTTAGATCTTTTCATAGATTCATAGATCTCTTAGGTTGTTTCCTTTATTTCTATTTCTTTATGTTCCTCAGAGTTAATAATTTCAATGGTTTTACCCTCAAATTTGCTGACTCTTTTTTCTGCTTGCCGAAATCTGCTGTTTCATTTCAATTATTGTACTTTTCATGCCAAAATTTATATTTAATTTCGTTTTATAATTCCTATATCTTATTGATATGAAAATTTGTCTATACATTGTTTTCCTGATTTTGCCTTTCTTTTCCTTTAGCTCGTTGAGCATATTTAAGAACATTGTTTTTGTCTTTGTCTGTTAAGGTGAATGCTTGAGCTCCTTGAGGACAGTTTCTGTCAAGTTATCTTGTTCCTTTGAATGGGCCATACTTTCCTGTTTCTTGGTATACATTGTAATTTTTTTGAAAACTGGACATTTGACTATTATAATGTGGTAACTTTGGAAATCAGATCATTTCCTTCTCAGATTTCCTGCATTTTTTATTGTTTCTTTAATAACTTTCCCAAACTAGTTTTTGCAACGACTGTATTCTTTGTCATATGTAGTCACTGAAGTCTTTGTTTCATAACTTGTGTTTTAACAGAGATTTCCTTGATCACCAAAAACTAAAAACAAGGAAACAAAGAGACAAACAACAGCATAAACCAAATCACTCTCCCAGACTGTGCAGATTGACTCTGTGCCAGAGCACTCCAACATTTAGATAGGCCTGCATTGAGCTTAGGGATTGACCCAAAGTGAAATCTTAGGCTCTTTTCAGTTTTTTCCTCAGCATGCATTTTTCTCTGGGCATGGATGTGTTTTTTTATTTTTATTTTTTGAGTTGGAGTCTCACTCTGTCACCCAGGCTGGAGTGCAGTGGCACACTCACGGCTGTCCCAGCATCAACCTGCTGTGCTCAGGTGATCCTTCTGCCTCAGCCTTCCAAGTAGCCAGAACTACAGGCATGCGCTACCATGCCAGGCTAATTTTTTTTTGTAGAGATGAGGTCTCGCCAAACTGCCCAGACTGTTCTTGAATCCATGGACTCAGGCAATCCCTCACCTCAGCTTCCAAAAGTGCTGGGATTACAGGCTTGAGCTACCGCACCTGGTCGAATGTGTCTTTTTAAACCCCCTGTATACATGGGTGCTTCCAAATGGCCTAATTTCACAAAGGAACTCTCACCAGCTTTTTAATTGGGCTTTAGGTGTTTTACTGTAGGCCTCAGCTATAATCTTTTACCATAGGCATCTGCAGATGTTACTTCACCTTGTGATGTTTTTGAACAATGTCTGCTAGTTTTCCAGTCTGTGTTCTGAGTCAGGCAAAACAAAGATGTACACATAGTGTTAGCCCTTCCGGTAGACCTCCCGACCCCCCAGACCGGTTAAGACAGACACACATAATAATTTACAGATAAGATCTGCTGTGTTTACTGATATGAGACACCAGGGTCCCACACTGAAACTATGGGATTTCTTCTTCAAGACTGCTCCTGCACAGAGGATGGGGGAGGCAAGGCAAGTAAAAGTGCCACAAAGGTTTCCTGCCACTTTAAGTCATCTTTTTCTTAATTCAGTGTTCACCTGGCTGCTATGAACATTTGACCGTTTCCCAGAGTTTCTGACAAAATTGGTTCCGACGGCTTCTGCTTGCTTTGGGACGCTTCCATGGGAGGATGAGAGCTTGGCACTGCTTACCTCACTATTGCTGATGTCATGTCCTACCAGGGAAGTCTAGTGGTTTGTTGAGCTTCTTGGATGTATGGGTTTATAGCTCTCTTACATTTGGGAATTTTTTAGTTGTTTTTTCCTCAATTCTTTCTTGCCCCTTATGCTTTGAGGACTACAATTGCATATGTTAAACTACTTGAAATGGTTTTATAGCTCACTGAGGCTCTTTCCTTTTTTGCTATCTTTTTTCTATATATGTTTAATTGTGGATAGTTTCTATGTCTTCCAATTTATCGGTCTTTTCTTCTGTGGAGTCTAATCTGTTATTAATCCCATCCAGTGTATTTTTATCCCAAATAACCTCTATAATCTCCATTTAGGTCTTTTTAGTATTTTCCACATCTCTTCTTCACATAATCTTGGTTTCCTCTGCCTTCTCAAACATACAGGGTATAATAGTTGTTTAAATGATCTTATCTGCTAATTCTATTAACTCTTCCATTCCTGGATCTGTTTCTGTTGGTTATTTTTTCTCCTCATTGTGGGTCACATTTTCTTGTTTCCTTGCACACCTAGTTATATCTGAATGGACATCTGGCATTGTGAACTTCATCTTGTTGGGTGCTGAATTTTGTTGTTGTTATTTCTTTAAGTGTTTTTGAGCTTTGTTCTGAGATGCAATTGGATCCTTTCCAAGACTGCTTTTAAGTGCTGTTCAACAAAAACAGAGTGACCCATAGTTGAGGCCCATTTGACTACCTGTGTCCTGAATGTTCTTCCGGATGCCCCATGTGTCGCAAGGTTTTCTGGACTACACGTGACCTATTCCTGGTCCCGTGTAAGCTCCAGTGATTTTTCCACCTGTTCACGTCCTGTGGTTCTTCCCCTAGTCTTGGGTGGCTTTCTCACACAGCTACACCTGTCAGTACTGAGCTAAAGATTCGAGGAGAATTCTCTGAAGATCTCTGGCGCACCCTCCCTCCTTTGCCCTGTCCAGCCAGCCTGGCTTCTCTATTAGTTTGCTCAGGCTGTCATAACAAAATACCACAGGCTGGGGGGCTTCAACAGCTCACACTTATGTCCTCACAGTTCTGGAAGGCCAGATTCTGAGAACCAGGTGTTGTCAAGGCTGGTTTCTTCTGAGGCCTCCCCTCCTGGCTTACAGAAGCCACTTTCTTGCTGTGTCCTTATGTGGCCTCTCCTCTGTGCACGTCATCTCTGTGTGTCCAAATTTCTTCTTCTTATAAGGCCACTATTCATATTGGAGCACAGCCCACCCTAACAACCTCATTTTAACTTCATCACCTTTTCAAAGACCCTGCCTCCAAATATGGTTACATTTTGCGGCACTGGGCAGACTGCTCTGCCCAGAACAGTCTGCTGGGCTCCAGCTCTGCCTCCTCAGGGAGGTTGCTGACCTCTTCCCTTCCTTCAGGGGGCGCTGTTCTGTGCTGCCTACTGTCCAATGTTGGTAATTATTGGTCTAGTTTTTCAGGTCATTTCAGGAGGCAGGGTAAATCTGGTCCCATTCACTTAATGTTAGCTGGAGGCAGACGTCTCGTCATATAGATGCTTACCCATTTCTTGCTGTTCATGCCTTCTTTACTCTGGCCTGTCCACCCTAGTGCTCATCCAGCATGCAGCCCAGAGCATCTGCCATCTGGCAGTGGCTGTGTCTGCCCTGCTGAGTCTGCTACCTCTTCTCCCTCTGTTTCCTTTCTTCCACAGATTTGTTGTGGTCTCCCGTGAGCTTCTTCCAATCAACTTGTCCCCATGGACCTTCTATCTTTTTTATGCATTTATGACTGTTTTAGTGAGACAGGAAAAAAAATCAACCTGTGTCAAATAGATTAAACTTCTGTTTTCCACTAGAGATTTCCTCTTGTCTTTAAATAGTTAAATTTTCGCGGAAACTTTGTTTGAAAGCAGATGTTCTTATGGGGACATTTATCATGCTTGTAACTTTTTATTATTACACATAATGCTTTGATCATTGTCCTTGTGCAGAATGTTTTGTGCATCTCTGCTACTTTTCTAGCATAAATGCTTAGAGACTGAGACAAAGCTTTTACAAAATTAAAACGTCTAAGGTATATTGCCAGATGGTCACCAAAAAGAATTGGTATTGTTCTATACAGCCACAACCAAAGTTTTCTCCTTATGCTTATGAAGGGCTTTCCCCCTGCAACCAACAAAAAGTCCTCCTGAATTTCAATTATTTTAAAGTCCCTTTAGTCCGTCTAAAAATTGTTTATGGCATAAGCTAGGGTGTGGCTTTATTTTTCTCTGCAAAACAGTTAATTTGCTCTCTCAAGATGGTTTTCCAGGGGCACATCTTTGCTGAACATTTCTGCTTCCTTCTCCTCCTCAAATTGGGCTGTGACCTGGGTCCAGTGCTCAGGAGGGAGACATGTGACAAGTGTAGCCCTGGTTTCTGGGTCCAAGGTCACATCTTACTGGGGAGGATGACTCCCCGTAAAGGACTCTTTTCTCAGAGCCTTGGAATTGACCCCCAGTGCTGTACTGATATGGGTGCTATTCCCAGCACCACCCTCACCCTAGTTGGCCCTAGAACAGCACCTTTGCTCACTGCAGAGCCAATTCACACTTGTGGATATCTTTTTTTCTTACTTTCTTTTTCTTCTTTTTTAGAGACAGAACTTTTCTTTGTTGCCCAAACTGGAATGCAGTGGTGCCATCATAGCTCACTGCAACCTCGACTTCTTGGGCTCAGGCGATCCTCCTGCCTCAACCTCCTGAGTAGCTGGGACTACAGGTACAGCCACCATACCTAACCAAGACATCTTTACCCAGGGTATCTGCCAGGGTTGGTTGGAGAAGTAAACTCCTTGGTGATATGCACACATCAATGACAGAGAGCTGACTTCACACAATTTTGGGAGCTGGTTATGCCATCTCTAGAAAACTGCTGACGTGGAAGCCTGTGGCATGGGTAGGTGGGAGTGGAGGAGGGGTGTGAGGTGGAAGTAAGGCCCCTGTGCGGCCCAGCTACAGCCCTCTCAGTCTCCACCCAAGCCTCCATCCTCCACAGGTCTGGGAAGAAGACGAGATCTTTGCTCTGCGTCAACCCCCATCAGCCAGGGGTAGAGGGACCAAGCTAAGGATCCAGCAGGAAAGCCAGGTGCAGTGGCACAGACTTGTTGCCCCAGCTTCTGGGGAGGCCAAGGCGGGAGGATCACTTGAGCCCAGGTGGTTGAAGCTGTGGTGAGCCATGATTGTGCCACTGCACTCCAGCCTGGGCAACAGAGTGAGACTCTGATTCAAAAAATGGCTGAGGGAGCCATGGACCTAGCCACTGTCCCATGTTGACCACCAGGTGGGCCACACCTGGCCTGTGACAGCTACTCAGGCATAAAGACTCAGGATGCTCCTCCCAAATCTCAGGCAAAGTGTTCCTGGGGTCCACACTTCCCAGAGTGGCCATGTACAGTTCTAGCTTGCCCAGTCTACAAGATTTAGCAATAGAAGCTCAGAGCAGTAAAGAGGCCACTCGCAAGTCCTTCTCCTTCCTGCCTCAGAGCCCGAACATCCCAAATGCTGGGGGAGCTCTTCATTCAGGACCTCTCCTGGGAGCTGTTGGCCCCTTTCAAGAACATGCTGGCAGCAGAGTGAAGAGCTCAGGCTCCACCTGCCTGTCTATGTCCTCTTCCCAGGAAAATCAGTGACACCCTCCAAGCAGGGGCTTCAACAGGGTATAGGCTACCTTGGGGCCTGGAAGGATAGAGAGTTGGGGCCAGGAAGAGCCTGGATGCAGGAATCTGTGCCCCTTGGGTCCCACTGGGGAGTTAGCAGCTGGAGGCAGGGGTCCAGCTATGGGGAGGGTTCCCAGGGGAAAATGCCCAATGGGGTCTGGAGCTGGTTCTTAGTTAGACTGATGCTGGGATGAAAGAGGGGACACCACAGATGTGGCTCTTGGGTCTGGAGACCATTTGGGAGAGAAAGGCTGCCTACCCAGAGGAAACATCACAGCCAGTGCCACAGGGCAGCTAGTCTCCTTCCTGCATTCCAGTCTGGGCACTAAGTGCAGAGAACTCATTTTCCACCATGTGGTCAGAGAACGTACCCTGTATGCTTTCAACTTATTTAAAATTGTTGAGGTACATAATATGCTCTACCTTGGCAAATGTTCCATGAGCATTTGAAAAGCACGCATATTCTGCTGTTGCTGGTTGGATTGTTGCACAGATGTCAAGTAGATCCTTTTGGTCAGTGGTGTTATCAAGTTCTACATTGTTGCTGACTTTGTAGAGTAGTCGTCTATCCACTGCTGACAGGGATTTTTGAGGTCCTTCACTACAATTGTGAATTTTTCTGCGTCTCTTTTCAGCTCTGTTTTTGCTTCATGAATTTGGACGCTCTGTTGTTTGGTGCGTACAAATTTGGAAATTAAAAATAAAATGCAACATATCAAAAATATGTAAAATGCAGCTGAAGCATACTGAGAGGGACATTCATAGCAAGAAATGTTAGAAAAGAGAAGTCTCAAATCAATATTCTATGCTCCCACCACAAAAAAAGCTAGAAAAAGAGGAGCAAAATAAAACCAAAGCAAGAAGAAGGAAGAACATGATAATAATAATAATAAATCTGGGCGTGGTGGCTCATGCCTATAATCCTAGCAATTTGGGAGGCCAAGGTGAGAGAACTGAGGGTCCACGGGTTCGAGACTAGCCTGGGCAGCTTGGTGAGACTTCATCTCTACAATAAATCAAAAAATTAGCGTGGTGGCATGTGCCCCGCCATTCCAGCTACTTGGAAGGCTGAGGCAGAAGGATCACCTGAGCCCAGCGGGTCAAGGCTGTGGTGACCAGGAGCATGACACTGCCCTTCAGCCTGGGTGACAGAGTGAGACTCCTACTCAAAATAATAATAATAATAATAATGATATGAAGAAGAAGAAATCAATGAAACTGAAAACAGGAAAATAATAGAGAAAATCAATGAGACAAAAAGTTGACTTTTCAAAATAAAATCAGTAATATTCATAAACCTCTAGGAAGACTGAAAAATACAAAAAGAGAGAAGGCAAAAGCCCGTAATATTATGAATGAAACAGGAGATATTACTACATACCCTGCAACAAGAAAAGGATCATAAGGTAATACCTTGAACAACTCTATTCACACACTCAACAGCTTGGGGGAATGGACCAATTCCTCACAAACAACAGATGACCCCAGTTTAACCAAGATGGAACAGGTGACGTGAATAGTCCTATAACCATTTTAAAAAGTTGATGTAAATAAAAATTCCCTCTTAAAAAACTGCCTGGTCAAATGGTTTCACTGGACACTTCTACCACACACTGAAAGAAGAAATGACATCAATTTAACACAATTTCCTCTGGGAAATAAGAGAGGGGGAATCAACCACAGCTCATTTTAATATCCATTATAAATTTAGAAATGAAAATCCTCAACAAAATATTAGTACATCGAGTCCAGCAATATGTAAAAACAGTGAGAGACCATAGCTAGTGAGATTCATCCCAGGTGTGCAAGGCTGGGCTGACATCTGAAAGTCAGTCAGTACAATCCCATCACACCACAGATGAGAGAAAAAGAAGCTTATGATTGTATTGATTTTGATGCAGAAAAAGCATTTGGAAAAGTCTAATGCCCATTTGTGAAGATAACTCTCAGCAAACTAGGAACAGAGGGGGACGTTCTCTACTGATAGAGACCATAGAAAACCCCTATGAACATCATACCTCTTGGTGACAGACAAATGCTTTCCCTATGAGGTCAAGAGCAAGGCAAGGCAG
The DNA here is from genome assembly GCF_000164805.1 of Carlito syrichta. Lineage (NCBI taxonomy): Eukaryota > Metazoa > Chordata > Mammalia > Primates > Tarsiidae > Carlito > Carlito syrichta. Next base: position 503,608 of record NW_007249428.1, on the reverse strand, counting down.
TCAGTGCTCACCATTCTCATTTAACATAGAGTTGGATTTTTTCACCAGTATAACAAGGTAAGACCAGTAAGTGAAAGGCACACAGATGAGAAAGGAAGAAACAAAACTGTCCCTATTGGCTGATGGCATGATTATCTACATATAAAATCCCAATGGATGTTTAAAAAGAAACTTCCAGAACTAGGAAGTCAGTACTGCAAGGTTGCCGGATACAAGATCAACACACACATTGCTTGCATTTCTATATTCTTACAGCAAATGTGTGGACAGTGAAATAAATAAAAAAGCACCACCATAGGCAGTCACACCAAAGAAGATGAAATACTCAGTTATAAACATAACAAAACAAGTACAGGATCTGAGTGCTGAAAATGCAAAATGATGATGGGAATTGTCAAACACATGTTCATGGATTGGAGGACTCAATGTGGCAGCGATGGTGACCATCCTTGAGTTGATCAGCTGGTTTGTCTGTAGGCATAGACGAGTTTATTCCAAGACTTGTGGAAAGGCACAGACCCCAGGCTACCTGAAACAATCTTGAAAAAGAAGAACAAAACGGGAAGAATTGCACTACCGGCTGTCGTGGCACAGAAATAGAGGTAGTGTGATGTTAGCTGAGGCACAGACACGTGATCAACAGAACAGAACAGAGAACCCAGAACAGCTCCAAGTATGCACGACCAGCTCTTTTTTACAAAGGCACCAACACAGTGCAGAGTGAGGGGCAGCCTTTCAGCAAATGGTACTGGAGCGACTGGACAGCCACTGGCAAAGAGCGACTCAGACCCCACACCTCACACCTGACACACAAAAGCACTAAAGTAGATCCAGACATAAATGTCAACGGCAACCTAAAAAACTTCTATGACAAAAACAGGAGGAGATCTTCAGGATCTATGGCTAGACAGAGTCCTTAGACTTGACAGTACATGCTTGATCCATGAAAGGAAATACTAGTAAACTGGACTTGACCAGATTAAACAGCTTAACTCTGCAAAAGTTCCTGTGGAGAGGACGAAATATGAACTACTGAGCAGAAGGGCGGGGTTGCCGGCCATATCTGCAAAAAACCATACCAAAAATATGTAAAGAACTTTCAAACTCAACATTAAAACATCCCGTTTTAATGGATGCAGTTTTAATGGAAAAAGATGAAGAGATGTTTCACCCAGGAGCACGTGGAGACAGTAGATGAGAATCATGACTGTTCCCATCTCCTGCCATGCAGGAAATGCAAGTTAAACCTGCAGTGACATGTCATTATACATTCAGCAGAAGGCCATAAGGAAAAATGCCAAGAAGCTGTCCTCTCCTCTGCAGCTGGTGAGGAGTTCACAGCGCCTGGCAGTCAGCCCCTCTGTGAGATGGTCTAGAGTTTCCTAGGAAGTCAGTGTTCAGTTGCCTCTGACTTACTGGGCATTCTTCCTGGAGAAACGAGGCTGTGTTCATATAAGGCTGCATGAGAACCCTCACCTGAGGAAAGAGGGTATGTTCACAGGAGGTCACACGGGAACATTCACCTAAGGAAGGAGATGGTGTTCACAGGAGGCCGCAGGGGAACACTCACTTAAGGAGGAAGGTTGTGTTCACAGGAGGCTGCATGGGAACACCCATCCTAAAAAGGAGGCTGTGTTCATAGGAGGCTGCAGGAGAACACTCACCTGAGGAAGGAGGCTGTGTTCACAGGAGGCCGCATGAAAATGCTCACCCCAGGAAGGAGGCTCTGTTTACAGGAGGCCTCATGCAAATACTCACAGCGGCTCCCTCTCTAACAGCCAGAAACTAGAAACAGCCCTGATGCCCTCTGTCGGGTGTCCACACATCCTTGGTGTGGGACAGCGGCCACAGCAGGTCATGTACCGCCGATTTGCACAGCAATGGGTGGGTCTCAAAGGACCTGTGCCGAGTGGCAGCGCTGACACCTGCAGCGTGTGCATACCTATGGCATCCTGAAGTGACAGCACGAGAGGGAAAGACTGTGTTTACAGGAGGCTGCAGGGGAATTCTTATTGGAGGAGGGAGGCTGTGTTCAGGAGACCAGGCCTGAGGTTGTCTGTGGTTGACAACAGCTTGAAGGACCCTGTGCTGAACAAAGTGTCCTGTGTCTTGACCTGTGTGAACACACGACATTCCACACACAGCAAGACTGCACAGAACTCAACGCATGCAAGTGAGTGTGGGCAATAAAATCAACACCATGTGCCAATATCAACCTTCTAGGGGCACACTGTTCTAGAGTTTTGCAAGATGTCACCCTTGGGAGAACCATGTGAAGGATGTCCAAGTCGCTCCTTACTATCTCTATGTAGGTCTCCAGCATGTGTCTCACAGAGGACACCAGAAGACTCAGACCTGGTTGGTGACTTCTGCTTGGCGGCGGTCCGGGGCAGGTCCTGTGCAGGCAGCAACGCTGGCCCCTTCTCCAGCTGGCCTGCAGGGGGCAGCCTGGCCATGCGGGACCCGGGCTCAGCAGAGGCTTTGCAGAGCTCAGCTTCCCAGGTGTGAGTCAGAATTGTTTCCTCTCTTTCCTGCACACACATACACATGCACACATGCACGTGCATGCCCCACATCTCATGAGCTCACGCTGCCTGCGGCCGGCAGTCTGATTGGGACCCCTCGGCCTGTGCTCTTTGCCCGGCTCTATTTCAACGGACTCATGGGTGGTTTTGCTTCCCCTAAGGGAGATCCCCTGCCCAACCTCATAAACCTTCCCCGAGAGGCCACGCTTCCTGATAAGGGCCTCCCGCCCCGCTCACCCCAGACCACCCAAGACCAACTTCCCGCCCAGCTCCCCACAGCCTCCGGAGCCTCCCAAACTCCAGTATCAGGCACTGGGTTTGATAAAACACTGAGGCCCAGAGAGGGGAGAGTCAGCTGGGGGCTCACTGTCCTCCCAGTCAGAGAAGGGGCACTCACTCTCCCTCTCCCTCTCCTCTCCTTCTTTTGCCTCTCTCTTCCCATGCTCCCATTCTCCTCTCCCCTCCCTTACATTCATTCTTTTTCTCACACTCTCTTCTCTTATTCTGTCCTTGATTATCCATTTCTCTGTCTTTGTCTCTCCACTTCTGCTTCTATATCTCTCTCCATCTCTCTCTCTCTCATTCATTATCTCTCTCATTCAGTCTCTCTCTCACTCATTGTCTTTTGGTCTCCATCTCTCTTTCTCTCTCTCATTCTGTCTCTGTCTGTCTCTCTCTCTCTCTCTGAATGTCTCTCTCTCTCTTTCTCTCATTCATTCTGTCTCTCTTATTCATTCTGTCTCTGTTTCTCAGTCTCTGTTTCTCTGACTCTGGCCCGGGGAGCCAGGGACTGAGGTGGTCCAACCACTGGACTAGACAGTTAGGGTAGGAGTGAGGAGTGGGTAGGAGTCACCAGCAATCTTGGTGTCCAGCCCAACTGCTGTGCATGGTGGGGTCCCCACCAGACATGGGTCGGGGGCTGCAGGAAGAGCCCTGGGGAGGGCTTGGTCCCCGGGCTCCTGCCCTCAGAGCATTTCTCCTGCCTGCATTTGGTGAGTAGACAGAAGTTGCTTCTGTCTGGAGGGGACCCCAGTTCCCTAAGGGAACCTGCCATGGATGTGTGAGCCCAGAGCCCCCTGAGCCCCACACAGCCTAGAATCTAGACTGGGCCTGGCCTAGGGGGCAGCCACCTTTGCCCAGCCTGGCATCTCGGCAGCACCTGATGTCATTAAACTCATGCGATCTGCAGATCTGCTGGGCCCAGACAGCCCCTCTGCACCCTCGACGTGGGCACAATCAGGGACTCTAGCCGTGGGGACCCTGGTGGGCTATGGGGCAAGGTCTCCGCAAAGCTGGATGTCTGCAAGTGTGCCAGCCTGTAGGGGGCAGTCCAGCCTGCTTCCTGCCTACTCAACTGTGTCTGTGGTGGGATTCCTTATGCATCCCACACCCTGGTGCTCACATGGCCCACCTAGAAATCACGGCTCCCTGTTCTGAACTCTGGATATGGAATCCTTGCCACTTCCCCTCCCCCGCAACCCTGGAAATTCTCCAAGTTGGGTATGTCTCTCATACCCAATTAGGCATCTGAGCTGGGGAGCAGTCACTGGATGGGGCGGGGAGCTTTTGGGCCCCTGTGAGTTAGTTCCCTGTGAGTCAGACCTGAGCCATGGTCACAGGCTCTGTGACCTGTTGCTCGACAGTCCCTGTTCTGCCTGGAGAACCATTGACCTTCCAGGGCTCCTGGAGTCAATGTCAGTTCAGAGTCAGTGACCAGCTGCCCTGAAGGGTGTGATCATTTCCTTTTCCAGAGGTCCCTTAGGGGAAGGTTGGGAGAAAGGTGAACGATGTAGATTTCGGCTGTGGCAGAGCCTTCCTCAAGAGAGCTTGGCCTCGCCTTCATTCAATGGTTTCTGGGTCTGCAACCTGGCTCCAACCTGGGAACTGACTGAGGGCCTTGACTCTGCTTATTTCTATTATTTTTAGACAGGATCGTTCTCTGTCCCCAGGCTGGAATGCAGTGGTATGATCACAGCTCACTGTGGCCTCCAATTCCTTGCCTCGGCCTCCCAAAGTGCTGGAATTACACTGAACCTAACCTGTTTTTATCATTTGAGTTAGACTTTCATTCATTTGACATGGCCCCAGTATGGCATGTCCTGTCTGTCCCTTTCCCCTTATTTGGACGGCTTCTCAGGCCTGTGGGGCTGTGGTGGGAGACGACACACTTAGCCAGGGAAGCCCCAAAGCCCCAGCTTCTCCATCAGAAATGCAGGGTCACTTTGCCTTGGCCAGCACACATGATTCTGGATGAGAAGAATGCCCCTCCTCACACTAATCCCATGGTCAAGTACATAGGTTCTGTGGGGAGAAGCAGGAAGCAGAGGCAGGCTCTGCCTCCCTAGCAGCTGTGCCCTGGGCAGGTGTGCCCAAAGCCACCTAGCTTGTGTGGGAGGTAGGTAGGGCAGGGCCAGGGCAGTCACACAGGACAAGAGGTTGAGGCTTAGGAGGTTCCAGGAGAGGGTGGTTCTCTGGGCCCAGATGTGGGGGGGGCAGCTGGTGGCAGCACCTGCATTTGCTACCATTGCCCCAGATGCAAGGAACTGAGTGCTGGGGGGGTCCTCTCAGACCCTCAGGTACATTTCTGGAATTACCCTGAAGCTGGCATAGGCTGGGCACACACAGCCCCAGGCCCCACCACATACCTCCTCCACCACCCACATGCCCCAGGGCCTGTTACACTTACACACACACACACACACACACACACACACACACACACATACACACACACACGCTCCAGGCCTGACACCCACTTGACCCCAGCCCTGTCACTCACAATGCCACCCACACGTCTCCAACCCTGACATCCACTCATCCTGGGCCTCCTGGCTTTCTGATAGGCCCCAGCTGGATCTGGGCCAGGGCTCTGGTGGGTGTTTGGTGGGGTCACTCAGGGCTGGCCTGGACACCTCACCACGCTGTTCTGGAGAAAAGCAGAACCCTCCTGATTCCACAGGTGGGGGTCACTCTCATGGCCCTCCTGTACCATGTGTGATCAAGAGTCAGGGCTGGGACTACAGCCTGCTGTCCCTTGCCTGGACTATGGGCTGCCTTGTCCTCTTGAGCAGCTGATGAGACATGCTCCACTTCTGATGCAACAAGTCCTCTCCCATGAAGGGGGCTGCGCCCTGCAGCACACACTTGTAGTCTCCCATACCACTTTTCTTGAACGTGATCTCCATGCCTTCAAACACGTCACTGCCCTGGTTTTCTGTCCCCTACATCCCCTGCCGCCTTTTTCTTGCCGGGTATGGATCTGGACCCAGGGCTGCACTGAAGCCTGCAGCGGTGGGGTGGCAGATGTCCTGGGCCCCAAACCTGGACAGCTAGGATTGCCTTCTGTGTTCTTGCCATGACAGCCCCACCGCTAGGGGAGGTGACCAGCAGGGTGTGAGCAGAAGAGGACGAAAAAGAGTCCCCTCTCCACAGAGGTGGCCCCAAAGGTGGGAAGATGAGGCCAGTCACACCTGACAGAAAGGCCTGGGCTCCCACAGGGATGTCACAAATTGAGCAGAAGCCACCAGTCACTGGTGTTGGGTGGGCTTCAGATGGGGAAAATGGGCCCCAGAGAGGAAGGGATTAGCATGTTTGCCCAGGTCTGTCTCCTCCCCATCCCACCACATAGCCCCCGAATTCCCCTGGCAGAATGGGGCAGGCTCATCTGGTGGCCCACATGGTGCACCAGCGCACTTCTTACTCTATTCTCTCCAGTGAATCCTCAAAGGACCGTCTGTATTTGCTTCTGTGCCATGTTTCCACAGCCTGATGCCCAGGCCTGGAGGTCACTGTGCCAGTGTCAACCCCTCCAAGTCCAGAGGGCAGCAGCCAGGAGAGTCTCCCCTTCAGGAAGCCAAGCTCCCGGGCAGGGCATGCAGCATGTGCAGGCCCTTGGCTCTAGTTCTACATGCTCTGGTGGCCCAGTTCTGCTCACCTGACCTGCGCTGATTGGGGCCTCCCAATAGCCATGGCTGCCAGTGGACCAGCCTAGGCTGGACCCGGGAGCCTGTTCTCCTGCTCTTGTGTGTGGCAGTCCCCACAGACAGCCGCCCAGGGGACTTTCGAGCCTTCTCCTGGACAGCCAAGGTCTGCCTGGTGACTTGATCCCCTTGTTTATTGTACCTTCGCGTCCTCCCACACCTTTCTGCTTTTGAAGCCGCTGCAGGTTGACTCGGTGGCCCTAGGAGTCAAGGCAGTTTCTCTGTGGCCCAGCCACCCAGGCCTGAGCCTTCCTCCCCAGGAGTCCTCTTCGTCCCCGTCTACGGTGGCAAGGACATGGGCTCCAAGAAAGAGGGTCCGCCCGATGGCAGCTCCCTTCCCTGGCTTTATGACTGGGTAGACCACCTGGGCCCAGAAGGTTGAGCGACTCACTCCGCACCGCTTCGGGCCAGGGCGCCTATTCTCAGGCACAAAGCGGCCAAGTGTCCACCAGGGCGGGGCCCTGAGAAGACTGGCTCCTTGAGGAGTCAGGACGTACACAGGGGCGCGGGCATCACCTGCCGCCCCCCCCCCCCCCCCCCCC